>NW_028270175.1:19341454-19458954 GCF_037043375.1 Chiloscyllium plagiosum | reverse complement strand
CAGTCCCCGCTGTAATGTCAAGCCCCCGGGTGTGGGGGAACGCTGGTCTGTTCTAATCTCACCTTCTAGTTTTGGTTTGACTCTGATTAACATTGAGCTGTCTGCTTTTTACCGGTTTCTAACCTTGGCTTCCTGGATTTGGTCAGTGTTTTAATTTCCTGTCAAAACACTTGAGAGAATTGCCGTGAAAATTCCCCACCAACACTGGCTGTGTTGTGATCACCCTCCGTTGTGATCAGCCAATCGGTCTTGTTCTCTTTCATTCTCCTCCTACAGATTTGGTTTAAAATCACAGCATTGTAATGGTGCAGCCATTCAGCCCACTGTGTCTGAGCTATTGTTAATGACCCCCCTGTATTCCTAGCTCAATTACACTGAACACTTTCATCATTTCTGGTGGTTTAACCCCTTCCCTCCTTGCCTGAAGGTGCTGCTTCTCCCTAGGGGAGGGGCAGGTCAGGTTAACCTGACTGTGTGCTCTCGCAACGTCCCAGACTGAATATTGAGCCAGGGCATGTGCACCCAAGGAGGGATTTGGTTTCCTTCTCTTTGATCATCTTTCCTCCACGTTGGGTCTATGCACAATTTATTTCTCTTTGCACAGAGATTATGTCATGCAATAAGTGTCGCGTGTTTCTGGTTTTGAAAGCTCAAGGGGATGCGAAGCGAATGTTTTCCTCTGTCTAATCTTCTACCTCCAATGGAATTGTAGGAGGTGGCCAGGAGATTGCAGCAGGACGAGGAGTTGAGGGACCAGAGGAGGCTGGTGCTGGAGGCCGAGGTGTATGCAGCTGGAGATGAGATGCACAGACCGCCAGGTAAAGGACGCTGCTCCAACATGGGGCGGGCACGGTGGCTCAGTGGTTAGCACTGCTGCCACACACAGCGCCAGGGACCCAGGTCCGATTCTAGCCTCAGGTGACTGTCTGTCTGTGTGGAGTTTGCTCGTTCTCCCTGTGTCTGCGTGGGTGTCCTCCAGGTACCTCAGTTTCCTCCCACAATCTAAAGATGTGCAGGCTGGATGAATTGACCTTGCTAAATTGCCCATAGTGTTCAAGGATGTGTAGGCTAGGTGTTGAAAAGTCTGGAAAAGCACAGCAGGCCAGGCAGCATCCAAGGAGCAGGAGAATCGACATTTTGGGCATAAGCCCTTCTTCAGGAGTGAGGCTGGTGTGCCAAGCATCCCCCTCAATCTCTCGACTGGGCTGTGCGCCTCAGTTGCTGGACGGGGCAAGGGCTAGTATTTGAAATGGTGATTACGAGACCCTTTCCCACTCCAATGTTACAATCCAGGAGGAAGCCATTCAGCCCATTGCAGCTGAGCTGACTTTCCCAGAATCCCTTAGTCCCTCAGTCCCATTCTCCTGCCCCTCCCTTAAACCATGTTCAATTTTCTTATTTTATTTAAAAATCACTTAATTTTCAAAAGCTATTAACAATTCTGGTTCCACTATATTTGATGATGCAGTGTTCCCTGTCTCACTTAAAATTCCCTTTGTTATTTTGTGATCTTTAAGATTCTACCATCTACTTACCTATTAGTGTTTCGCAATTACCTTCTAACAATGCATTCAAAATTTGATCAGATCTCCTTCACTGAGGTATTTAGTGTGGATAAGCTCCTAGCTTTCTCAGTGCTGGTTTACTATAAAGGGATATAATTGACCAGATACATGGTTTTAAAACACGATGAATGAGTTTGAAGCTGCAGGTCAGACCACAGTGTTTCCAGACAGTGCTTTACATAGTGGGCACAGTGCTGGCAGTGCCAGTGCTGGTGAGCTGGAGGCAGAGAGACTCGCACAATGGGTGAGACAGGTTCCAGTGTCATTTGACACTGTAACACCTCAACTTACTGAGTGAGGACTGAAAGCCCCCCCCCACAATTCTTGCCCTCCTTGCTCTTCCCACTTTATTTCCCTTTGCCCCACTGGACATTGGCCAGGTTGTGATGCCCCTGGAGTCGACTTGCCAGTGCCAGCTGGTGTGTGAAGATGAGACAGTCAGGTTGGGATAGAGTTATACAGCACAGAAACAGAACCTTCGGCCCAACCAGTCCATGCTGACCATGTTCCCAAACTCAACTAGTCTGACTTGCTTGTGCTTGGCCCATATTCCTCCAAACCTTTCCTGTTCGTAAACGTATCCGAATGTCTTTTAAAAGTTGTAACTGTACCCACATCCATCACTTTCTCTGCCAGTTCATTCCACACACACACCGCTTTCTGTGTAAAAAAAAATCGTTGCCCCTCGTGTCCTTTTTAAATCTTGCTCCTCTCACCTTAAACGTATGCCCCCTAGTTTTGAAACCCTACCCTAGGGAAAAGACCTTTGTCTTTTAGCTTATCTATACCCCTCCTGATTTTATAAACCTCTACAAGGTCACCCTTCAACCTCCCATGCTCCAGTGAAAAAAAGGCCCAGCCTATCCAGGCTATTTTTATATCTCAAACCCTCCAGTCCCAACAACATCTGAGTAAATGTTTTCAGAACCCTCTACAGTTTAATAAGAACCTTCTACAACAGGGTCACCTGAGCTGCAGACAGTATTCCAGAAGAGGCCTCACCAACACCCTGTATAACCTCAACGATTCTCCACGGTCTGAGCAGTGCAGGCGAGTGTGCTAAATGTATTCAAAACCATCCTTGTTTACCCGTGACACCGTTTTCAAAGTGCCTGAACCCCTAGGGGTCTCTGTTTGACAACACATCTCATGGCTCTGCCATTAACTCTAAGTCCTGCCTTTGATTGTTTTACCAAAACATAATCCCTCACATTTATCCAAATGAAACTCCATCTGCCACTCCTCAGCCCATTGACCAAGTTGATTAAGATTTTGTTGTAATCTTAGATAACCTTCTTCGCTGTCCACTATAAGACCGATTTTGGATCTCTGGTCCTGTAGACTCTCTGAGTTGGCTGGTGAAGGAGGAGAGATGATCCACGTTTTTTTTGTGCCGTTTTGTTTCCAGGGAGGAGGTTGTGGCATGGACATGAGCAGAACCCCTTGGAGAGCGAGGTGGCCCAGCTGAATCTCGGTGATTCCTACGAGAGTGACCAGGAGCAGCTACAACGTGATGAAGCTCTGGCCCGCCTCTTACAGGAGGAGGAGGAAGTGAGGATGGTGCAGATGGTAAGTGAGGCTGGGAGACCTGGGCAGTGCCAGGCACACTTGTCTCCCATCATTAAACTGCATTCAGGTATCTGTTTGTTGTCTTGTCACTAAAGTTTCACTCAGACCTCCATCTCTGCTGCCTCCTTCAGCCCCGTAAAGCCTGCCATCCCTGCCCAGCTCTTTCCTGGTTCAGACCGCCTGTGCGTTCCCTGATTGTCATCACATCAACGTCAGTGTCTGTACCTTCAGCTGCCCTGGAATTCTCTTTAAACTTCTCAATCTCTCTCTTTCCTTCTTTTAAGATGTTGTTTATGACGTGCCCTTACAATCCTGCAGTCATGCAGCATGGAAACAGACCCTTCAGCCCAATCAGTCCGTGCCGAACATATTCCCAAACTAAACCAGTCCCACCTGCCTGCTCCTGGCCCACATCCCTCCTAACCTTTCCTAGTCGTGCATCTATCCAAATGTCTTTAAAACATTGTAACTGTATCCACATCCACCACTTCCTCAGGAAGATCATTCCACACATGAACCACCCTCCGTGTAAAAACAAAATTTGACCCTCATCTTTTTTAAACCTCACTGCTCCCATTTTTAAAAAGTGCCCCCTAGTCATGAAATTCCCCATTCGAGGGAAAAGCCAGCTACCATTAATTTTACGAAGCTTTTAATCATCTGTCCTCATTTGTGGCTCGGTGTTTTAACTGCTACTATTCCGGGTGAGGTTCCCTGGAACATTCCCCACATTAAAGATGTTATGTAAATACAAGTTGTTAATGAGGTCCTTCATTATTATCTGTGGCATCTCCACACTAACCTGATCTAATATTGAGCTTTTATTGTGGTTCAGTTTGGAGATAGTTCATGTTATTGCCGGGTGAATTGGGAACTCCGTCAAAAGGAAGTGTCATCCAGTTTGAGTCTGTGATTGGAAACGTGTCTGGCCATAGAACTGGAGTTTAGCGATGAACTAACTGCTGTTTCATTTTCTGTCTCGGAGTGGGGTTAAAGTTTCATTTTAAGATGAACTGGCTAATAGGAAGTGAGATAGTGTGTGCTTGTGGACAGGGTGGATTGAAGAGGACAGGTCTAGATGTTCACTACTCCGCCTCCCCAGTCATGGAATGTGACTTTGCTTTGCTGACTTTTTCCTGTTGCATGCCCCGAAACAAACAAGTATGAGTTCGACACCAAATATTGTGATATTTTTCCTTCTTGCCTTGCTTCTCCTGTAAAGCTGTCCTTACGTTGTGAATAAATCTCTTACAGAGATCGAGGAGCCAGAGAAACCAGGAGGAGGATTTCCGGGCAGCTCAGGTGGCACAGGATGAGGTACCATCCAGGCAATGGGCACCACAAGGGGGGAGCATTGAGGTTTGATCAAGGCTTGTACACCAGATCAGGGAGCCGTCAGTCACAGCTCACTGGTGCTCTCCTGCCATTATTACCCAGTGATTTCAGTCAGTGTATGAAGCTGAGGAGATCAGAGACTGTCAAAACAGGGAGAACTCCCTGGATGGACCAGACACGCTCCCGAGATTCTGTCCACGTAGATAGGTGGAAACTCTGGATAAGTAGTCGGGGTGGGGGGTGGGTGATACCTGGGTCGGTGGGGAAGGGATACGGGTTGTTCTGCTATAACATTACAGTTATGTTCCTCTTCAACCTCGCACTATGGAAAACCCGTTATACCTGTTCAGCGGAAAGTTAATGTTACACAGACAAGGTCAGAGTTCATCAATTGTGTTATAGCCAATTTGCGGCGATGAGACACGCATTATAGAAGAACTACCTGGACCTGTGTTGGTGGGGATTGATGCCTGTGCTTTTGGATGGCCATCCCAAAGCTGAACAATGGGATATCACCCAGACCCTGAATGTCAGGTTAAGTTTTGCTTATGAGCCCCAATATCTGTTGATGTGAAGATGAGAAAGCATTGATTGAAGCAGCTGGGATGAAGGCAGGCTGAGGGAAACCTGGATGATACTCACTAACGGTGTTGGCCTTCACTCAGGTTTGGCTGTCGGCTCTCTGATACCGATGCTCGTGGTTTGTAGGGACCTGAGTGGGTAATCCCTTCTGCTGTTCCCAGGGCAGTATCTGAGGGAGTCCTCGTGCTGTTTTCGACACAAGATATTAAATAGGTCCGGGCCGCAATTGTTAAAAAGAGATCCAATGGCAGTGTTTTGACAAAAAGCAGGCAAGATACCCTCAATATCTAAACCAACATTTAACCTTTAATCAATGTCACATAACATGATCTGGTCATTATCACGTTGCTGTGAGTGGGAGTTTGTTGTGTGTATGCTGGCTGTTGTGTTTCCCACATTACAAAAGCAGTTAGGTTTTAGTTTGAAAGTACTCAGTTGGCTAGAAACCATTTGGAACATCTTCAGATTGTGAAAGGTGTAATATAAAAGAATTTTAAAAAGAAAACTTACATAAATATTTCTTAAATGAATCATCCTGTCCATTTTTCTTGACTTGACAAAAGCTAAAGCCTATCTAAGACCAAGTCTATTTCTGCCAGGAAATAGCCAAATACATTCAAAGACAAGAATTAAAAGCCCACAAACAGTCCAAGCGACTGGAACAGAGGTTGGCGAGGAGAGAGCATTCAGGAGAAAGCAACGAATGCTCAGAGACGCCGAAGAGGCAGGTAAGGAACAGTTCAATCAGGATGTGAAACATTTGTTTTGAGCACAGTTCACCCAGTTTGTTTGACTGAACCATGTGGGTAACTGTATAAAATATCGGTGCAATAGTTGATTCTGATGTAATTATTCAGTTTGGAGTTTTGTACCAATGTTTGTCCATATGGCCAAGTCCCAGTCCCAGAATATAATTACAAAATGAGGCCATTCAGCCCATTGTACCAACTACTGTGCTGTCATCGCAGAGTGATGGAGTTCCCAGCAATGCTACTAGTTACAGACTCGGATTATTAACAAGAGGATCAAAAAGCCTCTATCCATCTCTCTCCTGGGCCATTGTGTCTGACTTCAGCTGTTGTTTTCCCTTTATTTTCCTAAATGGAATTTTCTCCAGTTCCTCACTGGATAGATTAATGGTTATCTGATACCTTGCTCACCCTTCATGTGTTTATCATGAGTTAACAGGAAATTCAACTTGGTTTACCTTGTCCACACTGTTGCTTAAAGCTGCAACTAGTGAATAAATATTCCTCATATCTAACATTGGCTGAACTCAATAATGACTGACATAGAGTCAAGCTAAAGCCACCCAAGGTCTTGTGAAACTCTATGACTGAGTTAGCTGCTGGGTTGGAGGTGGAGGGCAGGGACTGTAGATTGGGCCAGGTTTAATCTCATCTTTCCTTTTTCAGAATCAGCCAGCCTCCGCTCGACAAGAGCGATTAAACTCGGAAGGGTTTCCATCTCCGTGTGGTGAGCAGCCTCCCGAGAGAGGACCGTCTCCCACAGAGCAGCTACAGCGATCAAGGTACCCACTCCCAATGTTGTCACTCATTGGTACCAGGGATGGGGTCAGAGGGTGAGGGCGGGGTGCATGTGTGTGTGTCACTGTCTTGACAGTCTAGCTCTGTCTTCAGCTGAACCTGTCTCCCACCTTTTCAAGGGGGTTTTTCAGGATGTTTGCATGTGTTATCAGGAAAGAGAGGCTACCTCTTGTCGAAGTTATTGTGAAGTAATTAGGGGCACTGATTGCTATGTTACCCAGAGCACTCGATATCTTCCACACATTACCCCACAACACCCTGCAACTCCCTTCCTAAGATCGCTCCAGCCCCATAAAGCACCAAGGCAAATACAGCAACGTATGCTGTGGGTGTGCCTGTGATCTGGGAGTTAAAGCTGGGGCCAGGCATTTTCCACTGCGCTGGTGGACAGGGGTCCCTTTAACTCTCGTTGTTGAATGAAACAAGAAACCAAACTCAATCTTTCCACCCCGAAAGTTAAATGAGAAACCTGCCCACCCAAACATAGATTGTGTCAGGGACTGTCCTCAAGAGTCAAATTTTCCATGTGTTTGCAGACTAAGTCATTGCTGTGGTGGATGTCAAAGTGACCTTTCTTCTGTGTGTTTTACGGTTTTTTTTTCATGTGTTTCTTTGCTGAAGGCACCTATTCCCCAGAAACATAGCAGAGGAGCTGGATCCTACCTTTAAATCCAAACATCTGGAGCACACCTCTGACCGGTTTCCTGCAGTTCCACCAGGTAGCGCATTCATGTTCACCATCATGGGCAGTGACTTGACTTATCACCCACCCCCCACCCCCTGAGCCTGTCAACGAGATTGTAGCCAATAGTTCTCCCCGATGTATCCGTTATACTCTGTACAATGGTGCTGTCTCCCTGTTGGCTGGTAATGTGTTACTCTCCCTCCTGCAGCCTTGCCTCAGCCCTGTGCTGTACCACCAGACGGTTTCTATGACTACCTGGACAAATCCTCCAAGCCAGCGTATGCTTCACCAACCAGGCGGCAGGAAGAGAAACTGGTGAGGCAGAAATCGAAGGAGAAAAAGGAAGGTTGCAAGCAGCAATAAGGATGGCAGGGCTGTGGACCGGCCTGAAAGTGCTAGCCCAGTCCAGGAAGCCTCTGTCTACACACACGCACACATTTACTTCTCATTATTGTAGACTTCAGGTTTCCACTTGAGACGCCAGTAATATATTGCCCTAGTGTTCCACCCCATTGTAGCTGGGGCCCCTGCATTGCAAGGCTGCAGCTATGATTTGAGTCTGGTCCAGAGTAGAAGGCAGCTGGATTATCTACCCAGTTCTGAATTTGGTGAAAGCCCACCCTTTCCTACAGTTTGCTGCCACTGCAGTGATTGGAAGGAGTGGGAGTGGGAGGGATGAGGAGGGATCACCAGCTTCAGGTCCTGGGTTGAATGACCAACTGACTCTAAGATTATTTCACTGTTGAAACTGATAGGTTGGAATTGAAGATCTTCTCTTCCCTCCCCCTTTTCTGGACGTCCCAAGACTTGGCCAAAGAGCAGTGACCAATCAGGCACCGAGTAAGTGACTAGGTTGTGTGACTGCCTGTCACATCTGTTTCTCACTTGTTATTCTTTAAATTCTGTCATGCCGTGTGTGAGAGATGTCAGTGCCTGGGAATGACATCTCCCACCTCCAGTTCCAAAGTGACCTCACTCCAGTTACACAGTGATGCTTCTTTACTCTGACCCTAACTAAAACCTTTGGTCACTGTTTAGTACTCCATCCTGAGACTGTGCCAAAATCAGTGATCTTACTGGTTGTGATCTGTAACTCCACTCATCAATCTACAGTCACTGTGGCGAAATCAGTCATAGCACATTGTAATCTAATGACACCAGCCAGATGTGAGAACATGGAGTTACATCCTGAACATTTCTGTAGTTTTAGCTTTAAACATTTTCAATTATTTAATGGATAGAATTGAAAGAATTTCATTTTCAATCATTGCTTGGGATTATTTGTAGAGCAACATTGATGTAGCTGCTTCCCCGTGTAGAGAGAGCTTTACTCTGTATCTAACCCCATGCTGTATGTGCACTGGGAGTGTTTGACGGGGATAGTGTAGAGGGAGTTTTACTCTGTATCTAACCCCATGCTGTGCAGCTTTTTGTGCAGGGAGAGATACCAAGAGCGGGACTTTCTGGCCTTCTGTGAACAGCCTGTAATTTCAGGCTTTTGATTAATTACAGGCCTAAGTACAACTTCCTTTTTTCGAAAAATGGGTTTAATTTTGTAACTGGGCCATTTTGTGTTGGGCTTTGAGAAAATCGCACCTCCAGAAATGTAATGCTAATCATAACTGCTGCCAAAAAAGATTCTGTTTATTGAAGCGTAACTGATATAAAAAAAATTACAGGAAGGTTCCTCAGATTAGAATGTCTTGCTGCTTGTGGTGGAAGAGGCAGTTTCACACTGTGTTGGCCTTTCCGGACCCAGGGAAGGTGGGCAGTGATTTGCCTGGCTGCTGGCTATCACTGCAGCGAGGGTCTGATACAGAGTTACCGCAGGCATTGTCTCCAGCTGACTCAAGGCCCACCCTCCACCTATCATGGAGGGAGGGGGGAAAGGGCACTTGGAGGTTGAGATACATGACAAGACAGCAAACCCCTTGAATCTGTCTGCTTTTAAACTTTCTCCCTGCTCCTTGCTGTCTCAGACTTGAGTAACAACTAAGGCCACCGTTTCCTGATCCGCCTGTCTCCTGCTGTTTCCCTGCTGCGTGTCACTGTGCAATACTCCTGTCAGTTGATGCAAAAGATTTCAAACAAGACCCAATCCAGACCCCAGGGCTGTTATCAACTGTGTCATTTTCAGGAAATGCTTTTTATTAACATAACAGAAAATGTGCTAACCAGTCAACAGCTTCAGAGTTCTGACCCTGACATTCAGCAATCCTAGCTTGGACAATTGATGTCTCTCTGAGCAACGCCCACTTCAAGTCCTGGTGCCCCTGATCTTTCTCTCTCCTGCACTCTCCCTCCCCCTCTCTCACACACATGCGCACGTGTGCACACATTTTCTCTCACACACACACACACTCTCACACCGACATTCACTTATTTGCACACTGTCTCTCACACGCTCTCTCACACTCGAACTCTCTCACCCTCTCTCTCAAACCACCACAGTCTGGCAGAACTTCCAAGTTGACGTGTTTCTTTCTTTGGCTGCTGTGTGGAGCCAAGTGCCCTGGTGGAGAAGGATCCAGAGGATGTAACAACTGGAAGCTGCTGGCAAAGAGTGGGGGAGATGGGTGGGTGGAGGGGGGAATGTTGTTTAGGATAGTTGGTGCCAGTGACTGTGTAAAAACACAGGGGAAAGTTTCTGGGGAAAGTTTGGTGCTTGTTTTAACTCTGAAGAAATAATACTCATATGTCTTTGTTTTCATAAAGTTAATTTTCTTTTTAGACTCAAACTGGGGATAAATTGGAAATCCCCCAATCTGAGGTCTGGCTACGTTAGTCACTTCAATCAGAAATTTTCCTCAGTCTCTGCAGAGATTTGGAACCCATTGAATTGTCTTCCTTTGGTACTTTTAAATCTCATCCTTCCTCTCTGCCCTCTGCAATTTGAAAAAGGACAAGGATGACAAGATTTTGTGAAGCTCTATTTCTATCTCTGTCTCTCGCTCTCCCTCCCCCTGTCTCTGTCTCATCCTATTCAGCCAGTTGTATGGTAACTCAATGGCAAGGTCCAAATCAGTATGACTCTCCCTTTTTGAAATCTGAATGGGGAGTGAATGATCAAGTAAGTGATCATTCTGGGATTGGGACCAGTGACCTCCCACCCTGTAGGGGGCAGGAGTATCCACCTAGTGATCTTCAACCCTGCTCAGGAGAGAATAGGGGCAGCAACCTTACCCTTGTCCTCCTGGGGGAAAACGTAAGTCTTCCAATGGTTTCAGAATGACCAAAAGAAACACCACTGAGGGTGAGGGTCAAATCCATAATTTTCACTTGGGAAATCAATGTGTTGTCCAGTATGGCTGTGGCCAATAAATAGTTAATACCTACTGATCACAGCAAATGCTGTGTGCCACTGGTAACTGTTCTGGGTCAGACGGGTGTTCCTCAACTGTGTGCTTTGGCAATGAGTTCTTATGTTAATCATTCCAGCTACAGTCACCAGCTGTGGTATGCTTTCTGGGGGATTCCCTGGTCTTGTGACTGTCACATGATGGGTAATCCATTGAACCAACACATTTCCTAACTCATCATCTGATATCATTTGCTGGTTTCTATCCCGCAATCCTGATGCACACCATGGACTTTACCCAACCCCTGGTTTCAGGTTCCAGTTCTGGAAAGGTGGCTTAACTATCAGTTGATCAGAGACTGAGAGACAGAGATAAGGAAATTAAAGATAAATCCTGCCCAATTCTCAGCATCCTGACCAGTTAACTACAAGGGTGAAACTGTACTGATCCAATTACCTTCAAATAACAAAATATTTTTCTTGTTGGCTTCACTGTAGAGGTAGGGAGCAAGAAAACTAACTTTGTCAAAATGATCCATTGAAAGATTTATTAATGGTTCCTCCCCACCCCCACAAAAAACAAATTGTTATCCTGTCATGAGGATTCCATGTGTGTCAACTTGCCCACTCTTCCTTTTCGTGAGGCGATTATTTAATTTTTTGATAGCTTTGGATCAGATGGTAACTGATTTGCCTAAGTCTGAATCAGCAGTTTTGTATTTCTTTGACTGTGTATATGTTACTCTGTCCAGAAAAATAAAGTACTATTCATCAAGGCTTAGACTCTGCACTCTTTGAGTTTCAGAACTGATGTATAAACCCTGCCTTTGCATGAGTTAAAATCTGGTCTCTCTTTGCCGAACCAGTGAACATGTAGTAAAAAGTACAGTAATCTGACTCCAAAACAGAAACCAGGGAGTAGAGGTTAAAGGTAATTACTTAGACTGGCAACTGGTGGAACTGGATTTCTACAAAGGTCAGTATTTATGCCAGTGTTATCCATCATTTGCTTGAATGATTTAGAAGTTGGAATCTGGATGTGTAATTTCAAAATTTCCTGTTGGGTTTGTAGTCAGTACAGAGATTAGAAAGCGGAGAGACATTCAGACTTGCTGAACTGATATGTAATTGTCGAAGAATATCAAGTATAAATGTGTGAGATAATACAGTTGTTGTTTTGGTCAGAAGAATAAGAAGGAAGCCCAGCAATTGGAAATATTAAAAAAAAACAGGTTGTTTGAAACAAATCATTGAGGCCATATCCCTATAGCAATAATTTAGTTTTAAAGACATCATTGGGTTTTCAGAGGGAAAGACTTGTAAAGCAGAGAAGTTATGTTAAACCTGCATTGATCACACAAGCTTTGAGCTGCACTTCATAAACAGGATATCGAGTTTCTGAAAAAGCTGCAAAGGAGATTTCTTAAAATGATACCAGAGCCAACAGGTTATACTTGGAGGGACAGGTTGAATAAACAGGGACTCTTCTGTAGAAAACTGACTTGAGGGGTGACCTAATGAGCTTACCCTGTTAGGAGTTTTTTACAGGCCTCCTAATAGTCCTAGAAACGTAGAATAAAGGATTGCGAGGATGATTCAAGAGAAGAGTGAAAGTAATAGGGTGGTTGTTATGGGGGACTTTAACTTTCCTGATATTGATTGGGAAAGCTATAGCTCAAGTTCGTTAGATGGGTCAGTGTTTGTCCAATGTGTGCAGGAGGGTTTCCTGACACAATATGTAGATAGGCCAACAAGAGGTGAGGCCATACTGGATTTGGTTCTGGGTAATGAACCAGGTCAGGTGTTAGAATTAGAGGTAGGTGAGCACTTTGGGGACAGTGACCACAATTCGCTGACTTTTACTCTAGTGATAGAGAGGGATAAGTGTGCACTACAGGACAAGAGTTATAGCTGGGGGCAGGGAAATTATGATGCGGTGAGGCATGACTTAGGATGTGTGGCTTGGAAAAGTAAGCTTCAAGGCAAGGGCGTAATTGATATGTGGAGCTTGTTCAAGGAGCAACTATTGAGTGTCCTTGATAAGTATGTACCCATCAGGCAGGGAGGAAAGGGTCGTGTGAGGGAGCCGTGGTTTAATAAGGAATTGGAATCCCTTGTTAAATGGAAGAGGGCGGCCTATGTAAAGATGAGGCGTGAAGGTTCAATTGGGGCGATTGAGAGTTATAAGGTAGCCAGGAAGGACCTGAAGAGAGAGCTGAGAGCAGTAAGGAGGGGACATGAAAGATCCTTAGTTGGTAGGATTAGGGAAAACGAAGCCCTGATGAAGGGCTTTTGCCCGAAACGTCGATTTTGCCTGTCCTCAGATGCTGCCTGAATTGCTGTGCTCTTCCAGCACCACTAATCCAGGATTAGGGAAAACCCTAAGGCTTTCTATAGGTATGTCAGGAATAAAAGAATGACTAGGGTAGGAATAGGTCCAGTCAAGGATAGTAGTGGGAAGTTGCGTGTGGAGGCTGAAGAGATTGGGGAGACAGTGAATGAATACTTTTCATCAGTATTCAATCAGGAACAGGACATTGTTGTCAATGTGAATACTGAGTCACAATTAAGTAGAATGGATGGCTTTGAGGTATGCAGAGAAGAGGTGTTGGAAATTCTGAAAAGGGTGAAAATAGATAAGTCCCCTGGGCCTGATGGCATTTATCCTAGGATTCTCTGGGAAGCAAGGGAGGAGATTGCAGAGCCATTGGCCTTGATTTTTATGTCCTCGTTGTCTACAGGAGTAGTGCCAGAAGATTGGAGGCTAGCAAATGTGGTTCCCTTGTTCAAGAAGGGGAGTAGGGATAACCCTAGTAACTATAGGCCGGTGAGTCTCACTTCTGTTGTGGGCAAAATCTTAGAGAGAATTGTAAGGGATAGGATTTATGAACATCTGGATAGGAATAATGTGATCAAGGATAGTCAGCATGGTTTTGTGAAGGGCAGGTCGTGCCTCACAAACCTTATTGAATTATTTGAGAAGGTGACTAAGGAGGTGGACGAGGGGAAAGCGGTAGATGTGGTGTATTTGGATTTTAGTAAGGCGTTTGATAAGGTTCCCCATGGTGGACTACTGCAGAAAATACGGAGGTATGGCATTGAGGGTGAGTTGGAGGTTTGGATTAGGAGTTGGCTGGCTGGAAGAAGACAGAGGGTAGTAGTTGATGGCAAAGGTTCATCTTGGAGTGCCGTCACTAGCGGTGTTCTGCAAGGATCTGTTTTGGGACCATTGCTGTTTGTCATTTTTATAAATGACCTGGAAGAGGGGTTAGAAGGTTGGGTGAGCAAGTTTGCGGATGATACGAAAGTCGGAGGAGTTGTAGACAGTGAGGAAGGATGTGGCAGGTTACAGCGGGATATAGATAAGCTGCAGAACTGGGCAGAAAGGTGGCAAATGGAGTTCAATGTAGCTAAGTGTGAGGTGATTCACTTTGGTAAGAGTAACAAAAAGATGGGGTACTGGGCTAATGGTCAGATACTTGGTAGTGTGGATGAGCAGAGGGATCTTGGTGTCCATGTACACAGATCTTTGAAAGTTGCCACCCAGGTAAATAGTGCGGTGAAGAAGGCATATGGCGTACTGGCTTTTATTGGTAGAGGAATTGAGTTCCGGAGTACTGAGGTCATGTTGCAGTTGTATAAGACTCTGGTGCGGCCGCATCTGGAGTATTGTGTGCAGTTTTGGTCGCCATACCATAGGAAGGATGTGGAGGCACTGGAACGGGTGCAGAGGAGGTTTACCAGGATATTGCCTGGTATGGTAGAAAGATCGTATGAGGAAAGGCTGAGGCACTTGGGGTTGTTTTCATTGGAGAAAAGAAGGTTTAGGGGTGACTTGATAGAGGTGTACAAGATGATTAGGGGTTTAGATAGGGTCGACAGTGAGAATCTTTTTCCACGTATGGAGTCAGCTATTACAAGGGGGCATAACTTTAAATTAAGGGGGGGTAGGTATAGGACAGGTGTTACTTTACTCAGCGAGTCATGAGTTCATGGAATGCCCTGCCAGTAGCAGTGGTGGACTCTCCCTCATTATGGGCATTTAAGTGGGCATTGGATAGGCATATGGAGGATAGTGGGCTAGTGTAGGTTAGGTGGGCTTGGATCGGCGCAACATCGAGGGCTGAAGTGCCTGTACTGCGCTGTATTCTTCTATGTTCTAATAAGGTCTTCAAGATTAAGAGTAAATTTAGCCAGAGAGATGATGTTTCCACTTACAGTTGAGACCAGGTTAAGGATCATAAATGTAAAATGATAATGAAGACATCTAAAAGAATGTCAGGAGAAGCTTCTTTACCCAGAGAGTAATTAAAATGTGGAACCTGCCATCATGAGGAGTGGTTAAGGGGATCAGAACAGATGTGTTTAAAAGCAAGCTGGGGAATAATTAAGAGAAAATACGTTGAGGTGTGGGAAAAAAAGCTAGGGGGAGCATTTGTGATGCACAAACAACGACAGGAACATTCGAATGGAGTTTTCTCTCTCTCTCTCTCTCTCTCTTCAGCAAATATTTTCTAATAGTTTTGCATTTTTAAAGTATTTATTAATCACCACACACTGTCCTGGCCCAAACATACACCAAATCACAGGAGCAGAGTTAGATACTTATATTTCACAATATATTCAGTGACTTTGTTTAAAGTGACAGTAAAAAGATAGCAACATAAACAGTGGTTATGCACTGCTGTACACTGGGTCCGAGATGGTGACTGAAAGTAGCTTTATTCATTAAATATTTAAAAAGAATCTGTACAGATCAGCAACAAGAGCTTTGCCCACTGAATTCCAATGAAATTCCTTATAAAAACCAAGCCTTTTGTTTGATTCATAGACCCAAATTTGCAGACTGCTTTAAAGTTTGACAAGAGATTCAATGAAGTTCTGTTCCTGATAAGTGACTATCAACTATTTACTAATAAACAATTTTACAATATTTTCTGGTTACATTTAGGAATCAAGTGTAACATTATTTGATGCATCCAACACATTCGCCTGTGAAGCACAGATGATGGTTTTTTGAATAGCTTCTGGATCTTACTTGCTCTTCCTGCCTCAAACTCTGAGAACAGATCATCTGTCCTTCATCCTATCTTTGGTCATTAATATTCTAGCTCAGGATAGGTTGCATTTGTACTATTTTTTCCTATCCATTTCCAGTTTCCCACTTATTATCCACTCTTCCTTATCAAAGCTATCATGTGACTGTGTCTCTGGCTTTCATGTATTTTGATTCACACTCCAGCTCCAAGCCTATCACTCCATCTGCACTTTTGCTGTTTGTTTTACTTTTTGCCCCTTGTAGACCTCTGTCTTCTATTGTCACACCCCTTTTCACTCTCATGTACTTTGCCTCCTCTAATCCTTACCCCAATGAATCAGTCCTCCTTGCATCTCTGTCACCTCCAGCCCAGGCTTAACTCCCTGTTGAATGAGTCTACAGCATCTCCCATGGTATCCTCCAGAGGGCTCATCAATGCAATTAGCACCAGCCCATTAGGGGCAGTAACACCAATTGTCCAATCCCACTTTCATGAACCTTCCTGACCATTGCGTCAAATGGGGGCTGATCACTTACCCCTCCATTGCTAACCCTGTGCATGTTGTCAGGGGATTTGCTTGTGCCATCCCTCCAAGATCTCCCCCTAGAATGTCCATTGACTTCAAAAGCAGGCCCTTGCCAACCATGAATTTACTGTGGCTGATTGCATCAATATTGTGACCCCTGGCCTGATTTGGGCTTGATGACCCCTTTCTCCTCAGTGGTGCCTCTCCACTCACTGAGACCTTCCTCCACTTGCTGCTCAAGCCAATTGCAGTGAGTGTGTGGAGCTCCTCACCTGATCACACTTTAGCTTGTTCACACCATTTCTTTCAAAGGTCACATTTTATTCCATCCTCCTCTCACCTCTAAAATCTCTTCCAGCCACACAATTCTCTATGATGTAGAGTCAGCGATGTACAGCATGGAAACTGACCCTTGGGTCCAGCTTGTTCATGCCAACCAGATATCCTAACCTAATCTAGTCCCATTTGCCAGCATTTGGCCCATATCCCTCCAAACCCTCCCTATTCATATACCAAACCAAATGCCTTTTAAATGTTGTAATTGTACCAGCCGCCTTCACTTCCTCTGGCATCTCATTCCATTCCATCCTCTGTGTGAACAAGTTGCCCCTTAGGTCCCTTTTATATCTTACCCCTACCACACTAAACCTATGCCCTCTAGTTCTGGACTCACCCACCCCAGGAAAAAGACTTTGTCTATTTATCCTATCCATGCTCCTCATGATTTTATAAACCCCTATAAGGTCACCCCTCAGCCTCTGATCCTCCAGAGAAAATAGTTCCCCTCAGTTCAGCCTCTTGCCTATAGCCCAAATCCTCCAATACTGGTAACATCATCATAAATCTTTTCTGAACCCTTTCAAGTTTCACAACATCCTTCTGATAGGAAGGAGACATGACCTCCCAACTCATCTATTCAATGCTCTGACCAATAAAGGAAAGCATGCCAAATGCCTTCTTCACTATCCTATCTACTGCAACTCTACATTCAAGGAGTTATGAACCTGCACTCCAAGGTCTCTTTGTTCACCAACATTCCTCAGGACCTTACCATTAAGTGTATAAGCCCTGCACTGATTTGCTTGTCTAAAATGCGCAGCTCACATATATTGAAATTAATCTCCATCTGCCACTCCAGCCCATTGACCCAAGTGATTAAGATCCTGTTGTAATCTGGGGTAACCTTCTTCACTGTCCACTACACCTCCAATTTTAATGTCATCTGCAAACTATACCTCCTATGCTCACATCCAAATCATTTATATAAACGGAAAATAGTGGACTCAGCGCCAATCCTTGTGGCACACCGCTGGTCCATATAGATCATATCCACCACTCTGCCCTCATCAGTCCTCTTTGTTACTTCTTCAAAAAACTCAATCAAATTTATGAGGTGATTTCCTACACACAAAGCCATTCTGATTACCCTAAATCAGTCCTTGCCTTTCCAAATACATGAGGAGAAAGTGAGGTCTGCAGATGCTGGAGATCAAAGTTGAAACTTTATTGCTGGAACAGCACAGCAGGTCAGGCAGCATCCAGGGAACAGGAGATTCGACGTTTCGGGCACAGGCCCTTCTTCAGGAATGTAAATACATGTAAATCCTGCCCTCCAACAACTTGCCCACTACTGACGTCAGGCTCACTGGTCTATAGTTCCCTGGCTTTTCCTTACCACCTTTCTTACATACTGGCAACACATTAGCCAACCTCTAGTCTTCCAACACCTCACCTGTGTACTCATCTCATTTTATAGTACTGTTTATTCCATATGTAAATTATTCACCACAGTGACTATGCCTTAAAGTCAACTCTGGAATTGCCCTCAATAGGAACAGGAATCCGGTTGATTATTGACCCCTTCCCTCCCTCTCCCTCCCACCCCCCCCCCCCCCCCCCCCCGGATTCTGCTCAATGTGTCTGTACCAGCCGTTTTAAAGTGCTGCACCTTGTTTCTCTTGTCAAGTACTTATCAATTCTCTTTTCCAACGTTCTTATTGTATCTTTTTCTCACCCTCCTATGGAGTGCATGTTTATTGTGTAAACTGAAGCAAATTTTACCCTCTCTCCCCTTTTGCCGATTAGTTTGAATGTGAGGCTTTGCAGATCTGCTAGACACAGTTACTAAAGCCTTAACTCAATCAGAAAAGAGTTGCAGGGTCCTGGTCTTAACACCTGACTGACATGTGTCTGGTTACACAGAAATTGAAGCAAAAAGGGGTGGTGATCTGTGATTCTTAATGTGACCATGTGATTATCATGGACTGGCTGTTCCACAAAACTTAACATTCATCTATTTACTAGAAAGGAAAAAGGCCAGGTTCTTTAAATAAATCCAGTTCTTTCTGGACAGTTACTTTGACTTTCTAGAAATGAATCACTTTGAAAGTTGTTGACCTCATGCTTCTTCCACCATTTCACAATGAACTGATCACAAGGGCAGCAAGGGTTAGTGTCTGCTCAGACTGGAGGAGGCACAACCCCATTCTGGAGGTTTGGGGTTGGTCTCCTGCCGCAGCTGCCAGTCTCCCACCTCCTCTTCTGGACAATGACAGCTGCACCGATCATCCGCTGCTGTCACCAGGGCCACAGGAGGATCGTCTAAAAACCAGAAGTAGAGAAGCATTAGGAATGTTGCAAATTGAGTCCTTCTGCTTTATCGCATCTCATCTCTCTTCTTTTTTAAAAAAAAATCTCGCTGTAATTTCTCTGGAGCAAAGCAGTTCAGATCATTTTGTTTCTTGTCAATCTTCAATTTCACAGCCTTATTATCGGTGAGTAATACTTCAGTAATCCAGGTCCCACGCTCTGGAATTACCTTTAAACTTCTCTCCCATTCTATCTTCCTTTGAGTCACTCTTCAAAACCTAAACTTTCGAGCAGACTTTAGTTACCTGTCTCCTTCACACAGCTACAGTTTATCTGATGAGGCCCCTACAAAGCACCTCTGGGGGTGGGGGATATTTACCACCTTCAATAGTGCACGGCACAGTGACTAAGTGGTTAGCACTGGCCAGGTACCCGGGTTCGATTCCAGCCTCGGGCGACTCTCCGTGTGGAGTTTATACATTCTCCCCCTGTCCGTGTAGGTTTCCTCCGGGTGCTCCAGTTTCCTCCCAAATTCCAAAGATGTGCAGGTTAGGGGAATTGCCTATAGTGTTAGGTGCATTAGTCAGGGGTAACTATAAGGTAGGGGAATGGGTCTGAGTGGGTTACTCTTCGGAGGGTCGGTTTGGACTTGTTGGAATGAAGGGCCTATTTCCATACTGTATGGAATCTAATCTAATGCAAGTCATTGTTAACATAGAATTTAAAAGCACACAGACAGTCCATTCGGCCCTGCAGGTCTCTGCTGATTTACAGTCAACCTGTGCCTCCTCCCACCAAATCTGTCAGGTGTTTTTATTCCCTCCTTCTTTAAGGACAAAACTAGTTTCGTCTGAATTGCCTGTTTCATTACATAACAATGACCACCACATCATGTTTTATGTATATTTACAATATGCACGGAAAGACAAGAATACAGCTATTGCTGTAACAATAGCACATTTTGAATGGAATTAAACATCATACAGACCAAGATAACATTCTCACAAGCCAAGAGGTGAAATGCTGCAGCCATCAACGCAACAACAGTGACAAGCCAAGTCAGCTGAGTTGTGGGTAACCATGGCTTCGTGTGATGGTGCTGTTGGTGATGGCGTGAATGTGAGACACGTACTCACCGTGATTTGTTACATCCAGTGGCAGATGCTTCTGTTTTTTTCTATTCTGTACAACAAAGTACAAAGTGAACGGGATGAAGGTGCATGAGAGCAATATTAAAGCGACAATCCCAACAGTGCCCTCATTCTTTGTTGCACCTAAACAGGAAAAAGTGAAAAAGATTGAGGATAAAAGATCTTGAGCTGTTAATTTTCACCATTTCTCAATCAACAATGGAACAGTTATTCTGCTGTTCTTAACAAGTGGACAACAAACAGGACGATGAATGGAAATGATTAAACAATTCCACTGTTAAGAGACCAGGATTGAAGCTCGAATTTGTGATGCCAAGTGATACTGTCAGTCTGGGTTCAATTCCCACACTTGCTAAAATCAGCACGAAGTCCCTATCTTCTTAATCTCACCAGGAGGTGTAATGACCCTCAGGTTAAACTCACTACGAGTCAGCTCTCTCTAACAAGAGGGTAGCCCATGGATCTCTGGGACAAGGTAGCTTTCACTTTAGTTACATTGTGTAACCATCTCCTGACTGGCATAGTAGGAATTTCACTAGGTTAGAAAAATCCGAGACCCAGCTAACAGACACAGTCAACGTGGTTTCAAAACCGACTATAGCAGTTTGGTTCAATTTAGCTTCAGCCAATAAATTTGGAATGGAACGTCTCAGTAATGATGACCATGAAACAGCATTGCTTTCACATACAAGATTCTTAGGAGCCTCGACAGGTGTTTCCCGTTGTGGGAGAGTCTGGAACCAGAGATTATTATCTCAGAGAAAGGAGTCACACAGTTAAGACAGAAATGAAAGGGGATTTCTTCTCTTGAGGATAGTGAATCTGTGGAGCTCTTTACCACAGAGGGTCATTGAACATATTTGTTGGCTGTAGGTCATTAAGTAGATTCAAGACTCAGGTAGATTTTTTTAATCAGTGAGGGAATCAAGGGTTACGGGGACAAGGCAGGAAAGTGGAGTTGAGGATTATCAAAAAGGCCATAGTTTCATTGGATGGCAGAGCAGGCTTAATGGACTGAATGGCCTCCTGCACCTATTTCTTATAGTGTTACAGATTGCATTTGCTGGAAAACTTTCCTTGCTTTTATTGGGAGACTGCAATTTTGGTCACGAGTTGTGTTTGCTGTAGATCACAGACTCTGAAGAAACTCTGATGCCCTCAGTCCCATCCACTTCCAAATTGCTAGCTGGTGTCAAAACCCACTTCATCAAACCGGTTACTAACTAAGCCATAGCTGGCTTAGGCAGCCACTAACTGAGCAGCATGCACCAGTTTGTTTTTATTCTCAGAATTGCGCAGAGTTAGTTGGTGTCAGATGAGTTATTACAGTTAGTTGAACAGAAGAAAGAGCCTGAAGGGGTGAATTCAGTCTGTATTTCTGCTCACTACCCAGAGCTGGATCCCAACATCAGTGGGGAGACATTTAGTGTCATCAGTGCGAATAGCATTGACTGTCTTGACTGTCCCTGTGGTGCCAATCAGTGCTCTTGACCATGCAGGTCAGTCCAACCATCACTGGCACACACTGGCAGATATGTGAATGCCCAGGCATCTTCCAGTGTATCCCCAAACTCACCATCTCTGTTTTGATGGCAGAGGTTTAAAACAGAGACCAGGAGAAAGAGCTGTACTGACACAAGCTGACCCTAGCTGTTTTGGTCTTGTCACTCTTATGCATTTCCCTAATCTGAATTTATGAATTCTTGGCTTCTTTCACATTATCTAAAATGCAGAAAAAAAAATCATTAGGAAGTGGCTAACTTCCTCATCTTTATATACTTCTCGTTCATGAGATATATCTGTCGCTAGCAAGTTCAGCATTTACTGCCCTTGAGAAGGTGTGGCTCAGCTGGCTTTGTGATCTACTGCAGTCCTGGAGAGTAGGGTACACTCACAGTGCTATCAGGAAGGAGTCCCAGCTCTTTAATCAACAGTAAAGGAATAGCTACACATTTCCAAGTCAGAATGGTGTGTAACTTGGAGAAAGTGCTAAGAAAGAAGGCCTGGCAAATTTTGTACAAAGGACTCGCTGCTGCTAGTGAGAGTAGAGGGATTGAATGTTGACAGTGGTCGAGGGGGTGATAAGGGGTGAGATGATGCTCAGCTTCCTGAACGGATTTGGGAACCCTGGTATATTTTTGCTGAGCCTGAGTGGATCCTTTCCAATGGTACCTGAAATGCTCCCAAGACTGGCTCACCACCACGGTGTAATCCCAGCACTCCCTCTTTATTCTTTCAGGATTCTCTAATTCTGGGATACACTAGAACAGAATCTTACAGTCCACGAGGATGCCATTCCGCCCATTGTGATTTGATAACTCTGAGAAAATACTATCAGCAAGCCACTCCTCCCTTTGGCAAAGGGTTTTCAGACAGAGTTTATGACCCACATGACCTACCTTCAATCAATGGATCGTCTGGCTGCCTGGGGTTTCTGATTGTAGGTCGGACTGAGGTGGTCAGCAGCTGTGGGGTTGTCATTGGAGCTCCACACTTTACATCCTCCGTCTGTGAACCATTCCTCAGAACTTGGAGACCTTTTTCCAAGCAGCTAGTACAAGAAAGATAAAAGGTGATTAGACACAAACTGTACAAACCTACTCATTCGGCTTTCTGTAGCTGAGATATTTTTAGAAGGTTGTGCAATGACTGGTCTGATCTGTGGGAGGTATTTAAAGTGGTTTTGTTTTATCATCGCCTGTGAACCCCAGCTGGAGAGCATTATGCGTCTAACTTTATCATTCTGAAATAAGTACCTCCAGCCCATACAGTTACAGTATTGTGAGCAAGCCGGATCTGCAAAGAAGGGAAACCACTCCATCACCTGCTTTCCACAATATTTTAAAGCTCCTTGCTGTGTTGAGGGATGGTGGAAGAATTTTGCAAAGCCCTTCATTGCTGCTCCCTGTGGTTATGAGTGAAGCCTTTAAGTTTCCACTAGCTGCCCAGGCTCTGGACTCTACTTTCAGAAATGAGTAGTACAGCCCATGGACGATCTCATCAAGGGACATTGCTGTGTGATCGTTACGAAGAAGCAAATTCTTAAAGGGCATTGCTGTCAGTACAGCTCCTCTTAAAGGGGGATTCTCCACTCAGTGCATTTGGCCATTTCATTAGCAGGAGACTTCAGAGGAACATTATGACCTTGTCATACAGACAGCCTACAAGGTACCTCTGTTTCAAATAGAGTCATAGAGCTGTACAGCCCGTCCATGCCGACCAGATATTCCAACCCAATCTAGTCCCACCTACCAGCACCTGGCCCAGATCCCTCCAAACCCTTCCTATTCATATACCCATCCAAATGCCTCTTAAATGTTGCAATTGTACCAGCCTCCACCACTTCCTCTGGCAGCTCATTCCATACAGGTACTACCCTCTACATGAAAAAGTTGCCCCTTAGGTCTCTTTTATATCTTTCCCCTCTCACCCTAAACCTATGCCCTCTAGTTCTGGACTTCCCCACCCCAGGGAAATGACTTTGCCTATTTACCCTATCCATGCCTCTCATAATTTTGTAAACCTCTATAAGGTCACCCCTCAGCCTCCGACACTCCAGGGAAAACATCCCAAGCCTGTTCAGCCTCTCCCTATAGCTCAAATTCTCCAACCCTGGCAACATCCTTGTAAATCATTTCTGAACCCTTTCAAGTTTCACAACATCAAATACTTCTGCAAAGATTTTATTCCCAAAATTCCTGTCCTCCTGAAGGTGTGGCTTTCACTGGGTTCATTGTTATAGCCACTTGCTCTCTGCCTAAGTGGCCTTTGCACATGTATGAGCTTTGACATCATGAATATAGAAATTCATCTACAGGGGGCATCACACACACACTGAAACTCACAGACAGAAGCATCACTCCCTGAGAATTCAGTATAGACTCAGGTCAAGACCAAGCTCATTGTTCTTTAAGGATTTTTAAGATACCACAGATTGACTCAGAATCATAAAACGCAGAAGCAGGAGAAGGCCATTCGGCTCCTGAGCTCTTCATTATGATCATCTCACTCAGTACCCTGTTCCCTCTTTCTCCCATACCCTCTGATCCATTTACTTCTAAGAACTCAATCTTAAAGACTAACAATAGTCTTAACTGGTCCCAAGTCTAATATTGTTTTATCACTTAGCTTTATTTCCAATTCCACAATCCTCCCTGCCTCACACTCCCGCTTTCCCAACGTGTCCCTCTGGTCCCACCTCCCCACATCATACAGGTGCGACCACTCCCTATCTCTGTAACTTTGTCCAGATCTTCCAGATGTCTTCCTTCCTCCAATTCTGTGCATTGATGGTTTCTGCTGGTAGTCATAGCTTCAGCTGTTTGGGCCCTAATTGTTTTTAATTCACTGTGGGCCATGGGAAGGTGGTGGTGAGCTGCTGGAATTCCTTCCTAAACCTCTCTGATTTTTCCTTTTCCTCTTCTAATGTCACCTTTTGTGGCTCAGCGTTCAACATTGTTTGAGAGTCGCTCCTGTGGGATGTTTTACATTGATGTAGCATCTTAAACATTGTGTATTGCACTGATGAAAGTTTCCCTCAGAAATATTTCCTCTCAGTCTAACTATAAAGCTCTCTGCTGCTTCCCAAGCCCCTGATACAGCTCTGATTGACAACTCACTCAGTCCATGGTTTACAGACTCCACCCTCTGTGTTGGAATATGTACCATTCCTACAGTTACTGCAAACTGTGTCCCTGAAGGAGTCACCTAGGAGGGAACAAAAATGAACAGTTATTTTGTAATTCTAACCTCTCAAAGACCTGCTAACCCTTATTTCATCCTGAACACTCCTGCCCATATCATTGTGAGATGCTGTGAAAGGAATATCATTTGGGAAAACGAGTCATTCAGATAAACAAAGAGAAATTGGAGACAGCTATTGAGAAGATTCTGTTTGTAACACACACCACCAAGTGAGATACAGTGGGTACAGGGCAACTAGGCTCTCAGAGTGGGGTCACACATAGCGGGTACGGGAGAGTGGGATCACAGAGAGTGGGTGCAGGGTGACTAGGGTCTCAGAGTGGGTACAGAGGGAAAGGGGTCACACAGGGCGAGCGCGAGAGAGTGGGGTCACACAGAATGGGTACAGAGGGAGTGGGTCACACAGAGTGGGTATGGGGGAGGCAGGCACACAGAGTGGGTACAGGAGAGTGGGGTCACAGAGAGTTGGTACAGGAGAGTGGGGTCACAGAGTGGGTACAAGAGAATGGAGTCACACAGAGTGGGTACAGGACAACTAGTGTCTCAGAATGGGTACGGGAGAGTGGGGTCACAGAGAGTGGGTACAGGATGACAAGGGTCTCAGAGTCGGTACAGAGGGGAGTGGGTCACACAGGGCAGGTACAGAGGGAGTGAGGTCACATAGAGCAGGTATGGGGGGGTGGGTCACACACAGGGGGTACGGGAGAGTGAGGTCACAGAGAGTGGGTACAGGGGATTGGGGTCATACAGAGTGGGTACAGGGGGAATGGGGTCACACAGAGTGGGTACAAGGGGTATGGGGTTGCATAGAGATGGTATAAGACATTGAGTGGGCACAGGGTGAGTGGGATCACTCAAGCCAGTAATGTGGAGGGAGTGGCCAAGCCAGGCAGATTGTTTGCAGTGCCGCTGAGTTTGCTGATCTGAGGTTTGGAATCAACAGCAAAACAGAAAGACCTTTCTCACAAATAGCTCATCTCTCTAAACAACCAACTGTATACTTCCTCCGGGGAGAATCGGAACTTAAAGGCAAGTTCTGTAAACAAAGATACAGGCAAAATACCAGAATCCAGTCTCCAAACAATGGAATCCAGATCAGGGGAAGCAGGAAGAAGCTTTCATTGTGATCATTGCCATTGGTTAAGTCATGGCATTCCTATTTAATGGAGGCCATAAAAAGAGAACATGAAACAAAAGTGGAACATTCTTACCCGGGTCATGCTGACCACAGGATGTGGTTCTGTAATAATCAGTTTTCAGCCAAATCCTGCACTGAGTGACTCAACAAGTTGTGATGCTAAACGTCAAACACATCCTTTCCACTTCACAAGTTTGGGGGGGGGAGTGAAAGACAAAGGTGCATTGCCCTCAGTTCCTGCAGGTTATGATCTATCTGACCTTGTATTTCCAGATACTCATGGGAGACTGAGCCATTGTTATCTGACTTCTCAGGTAATTAGTCAGAGGAACACTTTTGTGTTTCTTTTCTCCTAAGAATCTTGAATGCAAGTGACTGATGAGAATATAACTTTGCAGTGTGAACACTTCGCAAGGGTCCAAGATTGACAACAGAAGAGAGAGTCTGAGACCACCTCGAGTTAGGATTCAAGGATTTGAGACAAACTGCTTCAACCATAATGTAGATAAGTTTGAGGTTATCTGCTTCAGTAGCAGGAATGAAGGTGCAGAATATTTCTTTAACGGTGAGAGACTAGACAGAGAGACAGTCCAAAGAGAGACAGTTGTTGATAAGCCACTGAAAGCTAGCATTCAGGTGCAGTAAGAAATTTTAAAAAATAGTACGTAGCCTTTATTGCAAAATGGTTTGAGTTCAGTCCTGTTTCAGTTGTACAGAACACCAACTGGACCACACTGAACCTGAAGTCACATGTGTATTTCTGGCCTCCTTGCCTATGGAAAGAGTATTTGCAGTAGTGTTTCACCAGACTGGTTTCTGTAATGGTGGCACTGTCCTAGAAGGAGAGATAGAGGAGATGGCAACTATATTCACGAGAGTTTGGAAGAATGGAGGATTATCTTATAGAAAATTACAAAATTCTTAAGTGGATAGACAGTGTAGATATAGAAAGGATGTCTTCTCTGGCTCTGGTTAAGGGTCTAAAACTAGGGACACCATCTCAGAATAAAAGGCAAACCATTTATGACAGAGATGACAAGGACAGAGGGTGGTGAGTTTTTGAACTTCTCTCACCTAGAGGGCAGTGAGAGCTCAGTCACTGAGTAAGTCAAAGAGAGTTTATAGATTGCTAGTTACTAATGATATCAAGGGATATGGGAAACGAATGAGAATATGATGCTGAGGTACAACACAACCCATGGCAGGACAGGCTTGAGGGGCTGAATGGCTTACTTTGCTCCTAGTTCCTATATTCCCACAAGCTTAAACAACACAATGGACAGTGTTATCTCTGGTTGGTGTTCTTCATATAAGGAACCATTAATAACAACAGCAGGAGATTTGGGCTAGGCCTTGTATAAATATTGGATCAGAGCTGTGTGAGTTTCATAGCATTATCCTGCTCATTATGTTTCACCAGTACAGTAACTTTATTAAGGTAGGTGACCTCACTTTAGAAATAATTGTGAAAAAAGGTTTGAAAGTATTGGGATACTGGCCCTTTCTAATAAGGGATAAGGGTTCACTATTCACAGTGTTTGCCAAGACTTAAGCATGCGGCACCATCAGCTTTCAGCCCAATGGCAAAGCAAAGAGTATAGTCGGGTCTTCATGACTCTTCAAAAAAATGCACAGAGTCCAGTTAGCCGGGAGTCCCTTGCTCAGTTGGATGGGTACCACACACTAAGTGAAGATGGAGATTCACTTCCCAGACAAAGATTCATGGGTCAATGGTGCAAGACACCATGTCCTCTTGAGGGAACAGCTAAGATATTTAAATGACAAAACACTCAGACACAGGTTGAGTGAAGGCACGTACATGCAACCATATTATCCAGAAGCAAGACACCGGAGGTTAGGAACTTTTCTGAAATGCAGTTAATCAGTGGTCCTTTGCTCTTTCTACTCCCTTCCAAAAGAAATTGTAAAAACTACAAGACTTGAAACGATTGCCAGTCCGACACAATCACAGGTCACAAATCTCAAAGGCAACATCTGCCTAAAAAAAAAGTGTTACAGTAGCTGCCTGTTTGTGATTGTGTTTTGGTTAAGTTTCTGAATTCCTCTACCTATGAGGATTAGATAGGTCTTGATTTTCTTTGAAGGGAGAGATGTGACATGATGTGTGATGGTGTCAGAGTCTTCATTGTATAATTTATCAAGTAATTACTTGATTTTCATCCTTTATCTCTTTCTCTCTGCTATATGTGGCCCAGTAAAGCATCAGAGATGTGGAGCACCTGAAACTACTGTAAATAACTTGTTATTTTATGCCCTTAATAAAACACCGGTGCCCTAATAAATGAAGAGCCACAAAACGTTAAAAAAAATTTTGTAAAGGTAAGTGGTTGGTACAGACTTGTACTGAACTGCAAGTAAATAGAAGCAAGTTAAAAGAATCTATCAATTTAACTATCTAGGAAGTGCAGTAATATCCAATATCAAAAGCAGCATTGAAACTCAAGAAAGGATTGGACAAGCCAGAAGTAATTCTGTAAAATTCAGCAGCGGTCTAAAAAGGTCAGAAAGAAGAAGCTGAATCAGGAAAGTGTGATGTTTAGTCAGTTATGAATATGAATGTGAAACTTAGAATATTGCGAAGACAATGTAAAGAAAATCAACAACTTAGATATGTGCTTAAGAAGAACTTTTGGGTTAAGAGAAAAGAACTAACAGGATGGGTTCAGCAAGAGAACTCTTCAATAATTCCAAAAGAAACCAAATAGAGTTTTTCAGACATTTTATTTGTGCAAAGAGGTGGAGAGTAATCAACTCAGAAGGATTCATGGAGGAACAATAAGAGGCTAATAATGAAGGAAATAACTACACAGCGTTAAAGATTGACTTTGTCCCAACAACGAGTTCATCTAGTGTTGCCATAAACAAAGTCTGGGAGACAATGGTCTCTAATGTTCCCAGCATAGCACTGAATTAAAACGCCTCATTTTAACAACTCAGCATTATGTCCACTATTTAAAAAGGTATTGGCAGAGACCATACCAAAACCAGGTAAGGCAATGGATTCAGCAGTTCATGCAGGTCCCAGTGTGGAACTGAGCTACATTAACCAGGGCCCAGTTTTATTCCCCAGTCTAATGTGGCATGAAACAACGGCAGAGGTTCCAGTTGACCTCAACATCATTGTAATAGTCTGAATCTGACCTACATCACAGGTCGAGATTGATATTTTCAAATCAAACTGTTTAGAGAAGTTGGGGCAAGTAGGATTTGAACTCAGGCCTCTTGTTTCAGAGATAGGGACACTACCATGTGAGCCCTACCTGCATGTGGATATTGGAGTCAGGACAGAATTGGACTCAGCCATGAAAACTCTCAGGATATAATAGAAAGGGATGTGCGGCTTCTATTTATCCCAAAGTTCTGACATGAAAGATTTGTAAGAACTGGAGAGAAGGAGAAGAGTAGGATTGAGACAGAGGCATTTTGGAGAGTTGAAAGATGAAACAGCAATGACCAGGCAATATGCTGACGATAAAGAACCGTACTGATGCAATACTCAAACTATATCCCGACAATGTTCAGATAGTTATTAAATAGGAATAAAACAAACATTTCAAATAAAACTAGTTTCTTCAGGACCCCTTACCTTTCTGTTGCACTTGTTGTCCTTTCTTGCACACTTTATGGGCTTGACAGGAGCTGCACTCTTTATTTGCACACATGAAACCCTTGACACATCGACACTTGGTGTTGGAGGTCGATGTACAGGGTTCTAAGGTCAAAAATTTCCCTTTCAAAAACAGAAAAACTCATGTCATTGAGAGGACTAGCACTGGAAATGAATGGATAGAAGGAAGAGTAGAAAAGGGAGAGAGGATAAAACATTGGCAAAAAGAGAAGCATAGGAACATGACATAGGAGCAAGAGTAGGCCATTCAACTCTTCAAGCCCACTCAGCCATTCAGTTAGATCAGGGGCGACCTTTTCCTTCAACACCACTCTCCCATACTATCCCTGTATCGTGGATGATTTTAATATATGGAAACTTATAAACCTCAGTGTTGGACATATATATTTGATATAGCTCCCTGGAGTAGAGAGTTCAAAAGATTTGTCACCCTCTGTGTGAAGAAATTCCTCCTCAGCTCAGTTCTATATGACCTGCACCTTATTCTGAGACAGTGTTCCCTGATTCTACACCCTCCAGCTAAGGGAAGCATCCTGCAGTAATCCATAGATCCCTGTACAAATTACATATGTTCGAATAATAGCATCTTTCTTCTAAGCTTTTGATCTGCTTGTCATCTCAACTTGACCTTCTTGTAACCCTTGACTCCTTTGTATATCAAAAATCTCTCTCACTCAATCTTGAATTAATTCAATGACACAGCCTCCACTGCTTTCAGGGGACAAATATTTCACAGACTAATAACTGTAAGAAAAAAATCTAATCTGTCATAAAAGGAAGATCTCGCACTCTTAAAATTATGTTCCCTAACGTAATTCTAGTCTCCTCACAAAAAATAACATCCTCAGAATCCACCCTGACCAGTGCCCTTAAGACATTGTATCTCAATAGATCACCTCTCATTCCTTCTAAACTCCAGCTGGGTAAACCAGTTCAGCCTTTCTTCATAAAATAATGCTTTCATTTTAAGAATGAGTCAAGTGGATCTTCTCTGAATTGCTTTGAACACAATTATATCCCTTATCAAATAATGAGACCAAAGATGTACACAGTATGGTGGATGTGATCTCTCCAAGATCCTGTACAGTGTAGTAAAACTTCCCTATTTTCACAGTCTACTCCTCTTGCCTTCCTAATCACTGACTGTATCTGCAAAGTAACTTTGTGATTCATGTACCAGGACACTCAGTTCTCCCACCCCCCACCCTTCACCAAGGTTCTGGAATCTCTCTCTCTCTTTAATTAAAATGTGTTTGTAATTCTTCTTGCCGATGTTGACAATATACTTTTGCCAACCCACTAGGTGTCCTTTTTCAGATCCTTCAGGACCTGACAGTAAATGCACAGCAAGACAGCGCCAGATCCTGTTTGTAGAAGGCACCTACCTCCAGTACACTGTTGGCACCTGTTGCAGAAATGGCCATGATTTGGGTTCTCTGTGTACGATCCTGCTGGACAGAGGGTGCATACACGCTCCTTAGAATTCAAATACCAGCCTGTTGACAAGAAAAATGGTCACTATTTTAATCACTAAATAGTCAAAATAATTGACAGCGAGCGCAGTTCTCCTCCATTCCTCCTCGAAACTCTTGTCCTATGTTTAGTTCCTCAAACAGCATTCAACCTCCAGGTTCTGGATCAGTGGTGCTGGAAGAGCACAGCAATTCAGGCAGCATCCAACGAGCAGCGAAATCGACGTTTCGGGCAAAAGCCCTTCATCAGGAATTCCTGATGAAGAGCTTTTGCCCGAAATGTCGATTTCGCTGCTCGTTGGATGCTGCCTGAATTGCTGTGCTCTTCCAGCACCACTGATCCAGAATCTGGTTTCCAGCATCTGCAGTTATTGTTTTTACCTCGTTGATTCAACCTCCAGGACCTTACCATTCTCAGAATGTGTTAGTGAGCATGAGAGGATCAAACCAGATTTGAGAGCAGGAGGCTGGGACTAACTAAATAGTTAATTTCAATTTCAGAGTCAGAATATGCATGATGAGCCAAATGGCCACTTTCCAGTTTGCACCTTGCTGTGAGTCTAAACTTGTTCTTGCCTGATAACCTGCCAGAACTCCCAGCACTGGACCAGGTGGATGTTTCCTCATAATGGGAGACTAGAATCAAAGAATACAATTGGATAACAATAGGACAGATGAGATCTATTTTTTCTCTGAGCGTTGTTAGTCTGTGGAATTCTCGTGGTAATAACTGAGGCAGTTTAATACATGTGAGACAAAAAACCCCCAAAGAACTGCAGATGCTGGAAATCAGAAACAAAAAAGTATGAAATGTTAATTCTGCTTTCTCTCCAGGGACTTGCTGAGTTTTTCCAGCAATTTTTGTTTTAAAACCAATTAGGTTTGCGTTCTAAGGCACTGTCTTTCCACATCTGGGAATTGACATTGAATTTCCCTTTGCAGGGGCTGGCTGGAAGGAAAACACCCAATATTCCCAACTTGCTTTCAACAGTCAGCTGAGTCACTCAGAATCAATGAAATTAAATTTAATCCAAACCATTCAATTCACTGTCCTTTTCTTTCCCTGCTTCCCTTCCTCTTTCTTTTGCTCCATCACTCCCCATTTCTCTTTTGAGCAGGGCCAGTCAATAGGGAGACAAAATATTTCTTCATCTTGCAAAGTACTCCAATTAGATTTCCCACAGGATCATTTACTCTATTGGGTGGGGGAAGGAGAGGGGGTAGATTTATGCACAAATTCCAGGCTGACAGTCCAGTGCAGTGTGGAGGGAGTGCTGCATTGTTCGAGGTACTTTCTATCAGAGCAGATGCTAAACTTAGGCTTTCTTGAATGGATGTAGAGAATCCTTGGCATTATTAGAAACAGGAGCAAAGGGGATCATCTTGGTAATCTAGCCAATATATGTCCCTCAATCAACATCAGTACAAATGATTATCTGGCTATTATCACATTGCTGTTTGAGAGAACTTGTTCTGAGTCAAACAGCTGCCACTACTCTCACAGTGACTATATTTGAAAACGTTGCTGGACAGAGCTTTGACGCTTCCTGTAGTTGTGAAAGACTCTATACAAATGCAAATATATTCTTCCTTTGAATTAAACACTGGTCCTTCAAACAGACATTGAACAGCTTTAAATTTGTACTAAATTGTTTGAAGGGTGATTCTTGAACTACTTAATTAACCATGTCACATTTGCATCAGAGTTATTTATAAACATGAAAATTCCCAGTTAGTAATTGCATCTGAATGTTACCCTGGTATTCTATCTGATGACTCACCTTATTACCTTCTCTTTTGCATCTCTTTTATCATCATACAAGTAGTAAGTCTGCTTCTTCATAACTGCCCCCTTAGTTCTGCATCGTCTCACCCCCTGAGTCAGTGCCTCACCCTACCTTCTTTCATTCTCTCAGACCCTCATTCCTCAGACATTAGGAACAGGTATAAACTATTCAGCCCATCAAGCCTATTCCAGTATGTAATATGATCATGGCTGACTGGACCTTCAATATCTTTTACTCACAACATCCCCAAAACTTGTTATGCCATTGATAAACAGAAATCTATCAAACTGTAATTTAAACATACTGAAAGGCTGAGCTTCCACAATCCAACAATCCAAAGGTACACATCCTCTTATTTCTTCCCATCTTAGTCCTAAATGGCAAGCCCCTTATTTTCAAATCGTGTCACTTTATTCTAGACTCTCCAATCAAGGGAAAGATTTTACCTACATCTACCTGGTGTATCCCATCAGGTACTTTGTAGTTTTCAATTAGATCAACACTCATTCACTACATCTGCACCCAAGCGCTGCTTGATATTCGGTTCTTAATTTCAATGTGATTATATGGACCAGTTGGTCTGAAATTTGATTCCTGATCCATTCTGAGTTAAAAATGTGTTGCTGGAAGAGTGCAGCAGGTCAGGCAGCATCCAAGGAGCAGGAGAATTGACATTTCGGGCATGAGCCCTTCTTAAGGAATAAGCAACATGTTCTGAAGCAACGTATTTTCAGCTCTGATCTCCAGCATCTGCAGTCCTCACTTTCTCCCATTCTGAGTTAGACAGGATGGTACAACTGATCTAAATCAACTCCAGGCTAAAGAGGGAAGAGGCTATCAGTGAACATCCTATACATTTATGGGCTTCTGTTGGAGAACACTTTCTAGCCAAGGGCACTGAGGTTAATGACTGACTGAAATTGCTACCTCAGCATAGGTTGGAGATTGTACTTAGCACTGTCTTGGACTTGGACTGATGAGACCAGAGACAGAATAACTGTCTATTAAACCATTTGAGAGTTCTCCCTGTAACTGTGGGGGAGGCTGGTGCTCATCTTAGATTTCCAAGATGGCACTGGCATGGCCTGCTGGACAAACTTTCCTCATTCCTGAAGAAGGGCTTATGCCCGAAACGTCGATTCTCCTGTTCCCTGGATGCTGCCTGACCTGCTGCGCTTTTCCAGCAACACATTTTCAGCTCTGATCTCCAGCATCTGCAGACCTCACTTTCTCCCCATGGGTAGGTAGTGTTTGGGCTCATTAGAACCCAACCACTCCAAGCCTGCGTTTTTGAGGCCAGAGTGGTATTGGTGGATGGTGGCTAGAGCTTAGGCAGCATGAACCAGGTAGGCCCACAGTCTGGACTCTTGGTGGTGGTGAGACCCAGAGCAGGGACTCCTGGCAGCAGTAGTCCCAGAGCCTGGACTCTCAGCAGGGTGGGCGAGGTAAGGCAACAGCAGAACTAGAGTATCCTGGAGCATCAGCATGGTCATTGCTGTTCCCAGAATGGGACTGCTTGAAGACCAGAACACCTTGCAGGGATTTTATAGGAACCCTAAGGCCATACTTGAGACCCCAGTTTGAACCAAAGATAAACTTTAAGTAATTTCTTTTTTGTCCTTATTATAATTCAAAATAACACCGGATTATGGCTATAAAACACTTTTCATTCTATCTTCAAGATACACATGACGATAAATAAGTCATACATCATTCATCCATCTGTGTATTACATTCACTGCTTGCCAGAACATGATCAGTATTATCCTTTCACTGTTTGGCACCTGGTTAGAAATATTCTCACAACCACCAATAAATATTTTGGGGAATCTCTCAGATCACCAGTGCACTCTGTCCTCACGTGGAGCTGCTGGTCTTGGGGAATACCAGACTGTGGAATTGGATGCTGGAGAGGTTCCCTCTGCTAGTAGGGGATGGAGTAGCAATGCAAGCACAGCTTGTGAGCATTGAGGGACAGGACAGTGTTAAGGGAAAGGGGAATACTGAGATCCCCATCCCTCCTCCCAAAAATACACATTGCATAACCAGTTGGTGGATTTCCCTGCCAGATAATTATCTAGAGATTTGGGGGAGTTTTTAAGCATTTCTGCTTCCAGGAATAAGCAAGAAATATCAAGAAACAGTTCAGATGCCTTCTCTCCCAATGCCCATCGTGTGGCTCAGTACAGTTTCCCCAGCACAGGAAGATCCCAGGGACAGAGTATGAAGGAGCAGCTTGACACTAGAAGGTTTGGGGGGTGGGGGTGGGATGGTAATGGAACCCCAGAACTCAGAAGCAGGGTAAGAGGGGTTGGGGGAGGGGAGAGAGGAGACGAACAGGGAAGGGGAGTGGGCACGGGGTGGGGGGGGGGGAACACATAAAGCGGCAGAGGGATGGGAGGAAGGAAGAATAGGGGGGAGAGGCGGGGGAGTTGTTAAAGGTAGAAGGGAAGGGCATGGGGTAATGGGGAAGGGGCTAGGCAAGGCTATCAGTCCTGTGGGGGTGGACAGCCCTGATCATTATCGAGGTCGGTGACTCATAAAGTTGGAATCTGAGTGCAGAGATCTTCATACAGTGTGACTGGGTTGTCAGTCTGAGGGCAAACGGCAATGTTTCACAAGAATAAAAACTCCAACAAAATTCTGTAGTCGGGTTTTTTAGAAGTGCCTAGGGGCATGGGTAATGGTCTCACATTATCGCAGTCTGGAGGAGTCAGTGACCCCCGGAAACCATAGGAGAATCTAGCTGCAAAAATCAACAAAACCAGGGACATGTTTACGGTTCCCCCAGCGCCACTCGTTTTTTTTTAAAATGACCGCGGACACTCTAAAGGACCTGTCTCCCAGTGAATGTGAGGGAGTTGCTTGGCTGTTCACCAAGCCCGCTGGTGACCTCCGTCTAAGTTTGTTATATATCCCCCCCCCCCCCCCCCCCCCGCTGACATCAGGAGGTTACAGAAAATGGGTTGGAAACAGAAAAAAAAATCGAGAGCGACTGAGGGGAGGTCTGAGATAAGGATTGAAAGAGGGACAGAGGGTGAGAGAGAGAAGGGGGAACTGAGAGAGAGAGAGAGAGACACTTGATGTAGGAGAAAGTGAGTCTGCGAAATAAACAAAACTAAAGAGAAAGATTGCGGCAGATAGAGAGCGCTGCACACAAATAGATAAGCGGTCTGGGTAACATCAGACATTCCCCAATAATGGAGATTTCGGTTTGTTTACTCTCTGGAGTTGTTCAGGTGTGCATGATCGAACCAGCTCCGGGTCAAATTCAGTCAGCACACCTTCAATCCCAGTAAAACACAGCAGGAGCGCGGTAAAGAGCGCCCTGAACCCAAGTTAATTGGATCTGCAGTAGACTTGCTCCCTACCTGCAGGACAGTCCTTGTCCGAGGACGCCTTTACCAGCGGGAGGAGCACCAGGAGCAGAAGCCAGCTCTCCATCCTCTCTATACCCGGGCCGTTCTCACAGTGAACTGAGAGACTGCCCTCACTAGCTCAGGGTTTAGCCCGAGCTACCGGAGGGGGCGGCCTGGCTGACGTTCCGGGGGACGGGGGATGGGGGGGGAATCCCCAGAATTTACGAGCCCTGGGGGGTGAGGGTTAAACCTGCCCCCTCTCTCAGAAACACGAAACATCCGGAGGGATACCCACCGGCTCACGCAAAGGTCCCGCCCCTTCACCCAGAAGCAGCGAGCAGCGTTCATTCTGTCCCTCTGATTGTGCTACCCCACTCTCGGCGTCACCACATTTCAAGCGGGTGATGGACTTTCCCAGGGTTATGATCTGGTCATTCTGGTAACTCTGAATGATGTAAGGACTGGAGTGCTCTAACCGAGATGGTTCCCGCGCCCCCTCCCCCTCCTGGATACTGTCAATAGAGAAATGTGACACATCTCCAGCAGTAAAGCTGATCCCTGTCAGAGTACTGCTCCAGGGGGGTAGTGCTTCTCTCTGGGAGCCATCACACCACAGAAGCGAGCACACGCTGCTGTACTGTGGAGGGGCTGCTGTTCTGGTGGCAAATTCAACTGCGCGCTCAGAGGAGTGTTGGTTCTAGAAATCAGCTGCTTGCTTTTGTAAATTGGCCACCACCTTTCCTTCGTGGTCACAGTGGCTGCACAACAACTTGCATTCATATAGCACCTTTGACAGAATAAAACATCCCAAGGCGTTGCCTTAAGACTTAGCATTGGGCTACTCCGCCATCCCATAAGATCACAGCTGAACCAACATTTCTCACATCCATTCCTCTGCCCTTTAGCCTCTGTTTCCCAGTTGGGCCTGTCTGGGGCAAGGATTTCTGAAGGCACACAAACTCAAAGAGCAGAAATTGCTCCTGGTCTCAGGCTGAAATTGACGTTCCTTTGTTCTGACGCTATGCCCAACGGACTCTCCCACTAGAAGAAACATACTCTCAGCATTAACTCTGTCTCGTCCCTTAAGAATCCTCTAGGTTTTAATAAGTCCCCCCCCTCATTTTTCTAAACTCGAATAAGTCCCAACCCATTCAGCTTTTGCTCATTCAGGAATCCCTCCTTAGCAGGGATCATCCCAGTGATCCTTCTCTGAACTGCTTTCGATTAAATAATATCTTTCCTTAGATGAGGAACCTTAGATTGGTGACCCATTTGTAGCCTCCCCCACACCTTGTACAGTTGCAGTGACTAGTTTCACAGTAGCCTCATGAAGAGCAGAGGTGCATCTAGACCAAAACTTGGACATAAAAGTAGATTTTCAGGAACATTTTAAGGAAGCTGGAGGAGCGAAGGTTTAAAGACGAAATCTCAGAGTTTGCTTCAATTGGCTGTAAAGTGCTTTGGGACGTTGGGAAATATCGAAAAGTGTGACGCTGGAAAAGCACAGCAGCTCAGGCAGCATCCGAGGAGCAGGAGAATCGACGTTTCCTTTCTTCAGGAAGGGCTCCTGCTGTGCTTTTCCAGCACCACTCTAATCTTGACTCTAATCTCCAGCATCTGCAGTCCTCACTTTCGCATCAGTCGGGAAAACTCCAACTGACCGCCAACTGGGTGCAGGCGGGGTAAAATCCATTCTGATTCCACTCCGGAATCCCTAGCTCTTACTTTAAGAAGGTCCCCGGTCCCCGATTCCACATGAAACAGTTTCTTTTTTTTTCCAAATCTTGATTCCAATCTTTCCACGTGACCATTTTGAATAGCTGAACTCTCTACTGAATGTACAAAATTGCTGTTAACTGAATTCTCGCTGCTTAAGAGGAAGAAAGCGTATTCACACCTTCGGTTTTATCCCCCCCTCCCTCCACTCGTTTCTAAAATCTATAAACGTAGCCATTTATCATTCACTGTGAAACAAAATCTGTGTGGGATATGAAGCCGTTCCCGCATTCGAGAGAGCTGTTTTTATTTGGAATTATGTATGGTTCGCGAGTGCACGTTTAGTAACTGCGGCTCCTCTCATCGTTAAATCGACATATTCGTGGTTTCTTTGATATTCATACTCCCTGATTGTATCTAATCTCCACACCGCCGTGTAATGTGGCGCACGGTGTCACATTCGCTCTCCCCCACGCTCAGGCCATTTATATCAAGAGCTCTGGTTAATCCCACAGTTTGAGAGATATCCCACAGCCTGAGGGATTAACCAGAGCTTTCGATATAAAAAATGGCCTGAAATGGAACACGCCACTTCCTAAACTCTGTCAGAAAGATTGAGGAGACTCCATCGCTTCAACAGGCTTTAAGATAAAACAAAGTAGCTGAGGATGCTGGAAACCTGAATTGAAAACAGTAAGCGCTGGAGAGACTCAGCAGGTCTGGCAGCATCTGTGGAGAGAGTAACTGAATGACTCTTCCAAGAATAAATAATACATTTCAATGAAGGTTTTCAGTCACATCCTATTCCTGTTTCAGTGTCACTGTCGTGTCACTCTGACAATATGATTGATGACTCACACCAATTATTGTCAGGGATTGGTGTTGAAATATTCAGCAATGAGTCAGCCAGTTCAATTCCTCTGATGTTGGCCAGGAATGTCCCAGATTTATGCCAAGGGATAGTGGAGATTTTAAAGTTGGCTTCAATGTCCCTGGACTATTACCAAGATTCCCACTCCTGATCACTATCCCATTAACGCAGGCCCCACACCATTTCCTGTAAAATATATTGTAGGTGGGAGTCAAATGGGGACAGGTTGGGTTCAGCAGCACATGCCCGAAACGTCGATTCTTCTGCTCCTTGGATGCTGCCTGACCTGCTGCGCTTTTCCAGCAACACATTTTCAGCTCTGATCTCCAGCATCTGCAGTCCTCACTTTCTCCTTATAAATAATAGCAGAGTGAGGATCAAAACCAAGTTGTTGCATACTCAAGAGTCACAGAATGCCATTTTAAATTATGTAGTGCTGTGATTACTTTGAGTCAACAGAGTTGTAGACTAACACATTCCACAATTAGAGGAGATTGATTGCAATGATAAGGTACAATGTCCAGATGTGTGTATATTTGTACAGTATCTGATCATAAGTAACAACAAATTTGATGATCAAGCTCACAAACCCTAGATCTACAAGTGCAGATTTCAATACTGTAGCAGTGACAATTGTTCCATGTAGGATGTCAAAGCACAATTATCCGAACAAGTTGTTACCTTGTGCATACTTCTCACAAACCAATGCTGACATCTATTGGTCCCAAAATACCATAAAGCAATCCTACTAAATTTGAAGTAAAATTTCAAAATGAAGTCATTGCATGGTGAATTAAAAATTGGAGTAATCAGATAATAGAAAGAACAAAATCATACACTGCAATGAATTCTGCATTTCAAAAGGCAAACCCAGATATCCCAGTAAAGTTAAAACTCATTGCAGTCTTAAGTAAACTTAAAACTTTGAGCACTGTCAAACAATTCTGCATAACACTCTAAGTGTAAGATGAACTCAGACCGCTATGACATTCACAGTCGCAGAATCTTGTATTTTTCTTTCTTTGTCTGGTTAACACTTTCCAGGGGAGTCAATATAATTAAATGACCAGAATCACCTCAAATTATTAACTCTTTGTAAATGAACAGGAATTTTAAAATGTCAATTGTTTATGTGACCCACTCTTATCTGGGAGTAGAGATTCTCACTAAACTGACAATAACCAGAATATCTACAAGGATAGAACGAAGATTTTTTTTGCTGTATGACAAGTTAATTAACTTCATATGTAATGCTAGTTTAAATTGATAATCCCTTACACAAAACAATTCAAATTAGAAAATAATTTCAAATAGATATAGACATGGAAATGTTAAACAGGTGTACAAAATTAACTAAATTACCTCACCTTTTTTCTGTTTCTTTTTCCATTGGCATTCTAAGTTACCAGGAACTAAACTGAAGGGAACTGAACAATAGGTTTGTTTCGATAACAAAAGTCAAACTTCAGCATTCCAATTGCAATAAGAGTTAAAGAGATGGAGTTTCCCTCGGTTTCTGACCCGTGTATATTCCACATCTGCTTCTTTAAGGCAAGAGCTAAGCTAAGACATGGATGAATGATCATATTTCAGATAGGTCTGATTCGTTGTTCCTTGTTCCCTGTTGAACTGAATTAAAAGAATGTTAACTCATTGTGTGCTGGCCCCACAAATAGCAAGATATTTGGAAATACATGGGGAGTGGGATCTCACATTTCCAGCATTACTTTATACTTAGGCTCCCTTGTTCAGCATTTAATCATGGATTTCTCACACCCACCATTTTGAAATTTCTTCCAGAGAAAAGGCGCCACCTAGATCAATTTTTTTTGCACTTTCCTAATGCCTCAGTATCCTCTTTGTTGTGTGTATGTCACAACGATGAGCAAAAAGAATTCAGCAGGTCTCACATCAATTCTCAATACACTATTCTCACCCATTTTTCAATATATTCCAGTAAAGAAATGATTTCCTTGATTATATCATACTGGAGACATAGGATGAAAGTCGAAAAAGTGGTTTCACAGTCCTGCTTATCTTGGAGGGTACAAAGTTAAAAGTCACTCAACACCAGGTAATAGTCCAACAGGTTTAATTGGAAGCACTAGCTTTCGCTCCTTCATCAGGTGACAACTATCTCATGAAAGAATAGCACTCCGAAAGCTAGTGTGCTTCCAATTAAACCTGTTGGACTATAACCTGGTGTTGAGTGACTTTTAACTTTGTACACCCTAGTCCAACACCAGCATCTCCAAATCATATATTGGAGGGAGCATCCTACAACCATGGAACTTGTGTGAGAGTGAGCACCTTCATGAGAGCAGGGGGAGTTGAATCCCAGAGAGAGTCAGCACCTTCAGGAGAGGAGGCAGGAAATAAATAATTGCAAAGAAAGAGCTTCATATTTCTGCAACTGATTGCCAGGAATCTATGATGCCATGAAGGGGAAATCCCATAAAAGAATAATGTGATTGTTTACAAAATAACCCTAGTGTTTCAGATTGACAATAGAGGATTTTAATTATTAGGTCATTGCATCATTGTGGGAATGTATAATAAGTCATTGGTTCAAAACAAAAGCACGTTATATTTTTAACATTTTTTTCTGTACCGTTGGATTTCTAGACGTTGCTAAGGCTCTCACCCCACCTTCCAGCACAAACATCACTCCTGAAGTTTTCATAGATTTCAATTGAAGTGAAAAGCAATGAAAATCAAATGAATGTATAACATGTGGCAGAATTAATATGGGTTGTGTGAGAGAAGTGTGTTCATACAATCAACTGTTTCTGTAATTCTTCGCACAAGTGATTGTTGTCACTCTGTTGAAATAAAAATACTTTTGAAAAGTGGCACAAAAAGTCATAGTATATTTTTGAGTTACTTCTGCTTTTGTACGAATTAAAATGTGAATGACTTTTGAAAATTTTGCACGAGTGGGAGCTGACCAGTAACATTTGTGCTGAGTCGGGCTCCATCCTACAGTGGGGCCCATCATGTCAAACTCATCGACCTCAGCAACAATATGGAGGTAGCCAAGCTGCAATGCTTATGGTTAACCCTGACCTAGGGAAGCCAAAACTCTCAAACAGGGTGGGCAATGGCTTCCACAGTTGGATAGCCAACTCACTCACTGGGGTCAATCTTACAACATTTTCTCAATGAGACTTAGAAAGTGTTCTTGCTTGATCATCTCAAAATCACTTCGTTAATTAGGCAAAAGTGAGGACTGTAGATGTTGGAGGTCAGTCAAGATTAGAGTGGTGCTGGAAAAGCACAGCAGGAACCTTTCATCAGGAAGGGCTGCCCCAAACATCGATTTTCCTGCTCCTCCGATGCTGCCTGACCTGCTGTGCTTTTCCGTTACCACTTTAATCTTGACTCACTTCATTAATTACCTATCCCATCTCCATGGTACCATCTCGTCTGGCACTAGCCCAATTCTCTGTCTCTCCGGAGACAACAGTATAGAACATAGAACATTACAGCGCAGTACAGGCCCTTCGGCCCTCGATGTTGCGCCGACCTGTCATACCAATCTGAAGCCCATCTAACCTACACTATTCCATGTACGTCCATATGCTTGTCCAATGATGACTTAAATATACTTAAAGTTGGTGAATCTACTACCGTTGCAGGCAAAGCATTTCATACCCATACTACTCTCTGAATAAAGAAGCTACCTCTGACATCTGTCCTATATCTGTCTCCCCTCAATTTAAAGCTATGCCCCCTCATGCTCACTGTCACCATACTTGGAAAAAGGCTCTCCCTGTCCACCCTATCTAACCCTCGGATTATCTTATATGTCTCTATTAAGTCACCTCTCAACCTTCTTCTCTCCAACGAAAACAGCCTCGAGTCCTTCAGCCTTTCCTCGTAAGACCTTCCCTCCATACCAGGCAACATCCTAGTAAATCTCCTCTGCACCCTTTCCAAAGCTTCCACATCCTTCTTATAATGCGGTGACCAGAACTGTACACAATACTCCAAATGCAGCTGCACCAGAGGTTTGTACAGCTGTAGCATAACCTCATGGTTCTGGAACTTGATCCCTCTATTAATAAAAGCTAAAACACTATGCCTTCTTAACAACCCTGTCAACCTGGGTAGCAGCTTTCAAGGATTTGTGTACGTGGACACCAAGGTCTCTCTGCTCATCTACACTACCAAGAATCTTACCATTAGCCCAGTACTTTGCATTCTAGTTACTCCGACCAAATTGAATCACCTCACACTTGTCCGCATTAAACTCCATTTGCCACCTCTCAGCCCAGCTCTGCAGCTTATCTATGTATGGCAGCAGTTCATTTTAATCATTAATGGGACCTGAGCTTCACTGGCTGGCCAGAATTTATTGTCCATCCTTAGTTGCCCTTGAGAAGGTGGTGGTGAGCTCGCTTCTAGAATGTTTGGAGTCCATGCAATGTAGGTAGATCCACAATAATGTTCAGGATGGAATTCCTGGATTTTGACCCAACGACACTGAAGGAATGGTGATATATTTACAAGTCAGGATGGTGAGTAGTTTGGAAGGGAGTTTGCAGATGATGGTGTTCCCGTGTATCTGCTGCCCTTGTCCTTCTAAATGGTAGTGGTTGCAGTTTTGGAATGTGCTGTCCGAGGTGCTTTGGTGAATTTCTGCAGTACATATTAGAGATGGTACACACTCCTGATACTGAGTGTCAGTGATGGAAGGATTAAACTTTTATGAATGCGATGGTAATTGAGTGGGTGATTTTGTCCTGAATGGTGCCAAGCTGCTTGAGTGTTGTTGGAACTGCACCCATCCAGGCAAGTGGGGTGTATTCCATCACACCGCTGACTTGTGTCATATAGATGAGGACAGGCTTTGTGAGTCAGAAGGTGAGTTATTCACTGCAGGATTCCTAACTTCTGACCTGTTCTATTCATCACAGTATTTCTATAGCTGGTCTAGTTCAGTTTCTTGTCAATGGTAACATCCAGGATGTTGAAAGTGGGGGATTCAGTAATGGTATTGCTATTGAATATCAAGGGGTAATGGTTTGGTTCTGTCTTGTTGGATGGCACTGGTGTGGCTTGAATGTTACTTGTCAAATGTCAGCCCAGGCCTAGATATTGTCGAGGTCTTGCTGCATTTGTATATGGACTGCTTCAGTATCTGAGTTGCTGTGAATGGTACTTAACATTGTTCAATCATCAATGAAACATCACCACTTCTGACCTTATGTTGGAGGGGTCATTGACGAAACAGCTGAAGATGGTTGGACCCTGAGGAACCCCTGCTGAGATATCCTTAAACTGAGATGAATGACTTCTAAGAATCACAACCATCTTTCTTTGTGCCAGGTATGCCTCTGATCAGAGATTAATTTTCCCTCTGATTCCCATTGAGTTTAGTTTTGCTTGGACACCTTGATAGCCAACTCTATCAACTGCATTTGTGATATCAAGGGCTATCACTCTCATCTCACCTCCAGAATTTAGCTCTTCGCTCCATGTTTCAACCAAAGCTGTAACCAGGCCAGGGGCTGAGTGGACCTGGCAGAACCCAAACTGGACATCAGTGAGTAGGCGAAGAAAATATGCCAATGGTACTGTTAATGACAGCTTCCATCACTTTACTGATGATTGACAGTGGACTGATGGGCTAATAATTAGTCAGTGTTTTGCTTTTTGTGTACAGGGCATTCCTGAGCAACCTTCCACATTGTCAGGTAGATACTAGTATTGTACCCAGTGCCACCAACTGTTTTTGAAATCAAATAGAGTGAATCAAATTGGCTAAAGACTGGTGCCTATGATATTGGGGTCCACTGTAGGAGGATGAGATGGATCATCCACTTCATACTTCTGGCTGTAGGTTGTTGTAAATTTCTTAGCATAATGTTTTGCACGGCTGTCTGGGGCATTCCCATTATTGAGGATGATAATATTTGTCAAGCCTCCTCCTGCAGTGAATTGTTTAAATTTCCACCACTATTCACGACTGAATGTGGCAGAATTGTAGAGTTTAGATCTTATCTATTGGCTACGGGATTGCTTAAACCTGACAATCACTTGCTGCTTATACTATTTGGCATGCAGTTAGTCCTGAATTGTAGCACCACTAAGCTGACAACTCATATTTTCCCAGACCTGGTGTTGCCCCTGGCACATCCTCCTGCACTCTTCATAGAACTGGCATCCTTAGTATCAATGCTGTACTTATAATAATGTTGCATACCCAGTTTGAGTGCTGACATTCAGCAACTGCCTTGCACAGTTCCACACATCCTTCCCAGGTATGGGAAAAGGACAAATTGGTGCCTTCCTTTGTGGACAGTGACCTGGAGGACCCGGTGGATAGGGTGGTGCAGTTTCAGGGGATGAACTTTGATATAGGAACCATGGGAATGGCTCTGTGTGAGTAAGAGGCATGGTCTATGCAAGGGCAGGTCCAGGTAGGTGTAACGGTCTTGAACAAGCACATGGACCATATGAAAGCTGCAAGCTAGCAAATGGGGCAGGAGCAAGATGTACTCAGCTCCTTGGATAGTCTGGCAGAACCCCTGGATGCTTCCTCTCCATCAAGCATTGAGGGCTCCTTGGAATTTGGGATGGACACGGCAGATGTTGATGCCTCAATGCCTTTTCTGCCTGAAGAAGAAAATGAACTTCTTCTGAGACGCTCCAGGGGCAAGAGGCTCCAAGGCTGAGTCAGAAGAACTTGCCCCGGTAGTAAAATGCCACAGGAGGAGCTACACGAGAAAGAATCGGCCTCTGCCCTCGGACCCAAAGGGAGAGGGATGTAGCGATTGTAACAAGGTCAGCCAGGTGGACCTCATAGAGTACGAGTTCCCTGATTGGGGCTGTTATCTGGTCGAATCAGGGAGCCTTGGCTGACAGATAAAAACAGGAGTGTCAGACTGAGAGCTGGCTCTGAGGGAGCTGGATCAGTGTCAAGGACTCTCCACTTGTAAATAAAGGGTGATTGGATCCTGGGATACTTGCCTCTGTGGAATTATTTCAGTAGCCATTTGAATTTCCAATGAGCACTTGTTATTTAGATTAGATTCCCTCCAGTATGGAAAAAGGCCCTGCGACCCAACAAGTCCATACCGACCCTCTGAAGAGTAACTCACCCAGACCCATTCCCCATATTCATGCCTGACTATGGGCAATTTAGCATGATCAATTCACCTCGCCTGCACATCTTTGGATTTGGGGAGGAAACCGGAGCACCGGGAGGAAACCCACACAAACACGGGGAAAATGTGCAAACTCCACACAGTCAGTCACCAAAGGCAGAAGTTGAACCTGGGTCCCTGGCACTGTAAGGCAGCAGTGCTAACCACTGAGCTACCGTGCCACCCCAGGACAAAGGAAGGCAACAGCAATCACTGTGTGGGCTGTGAGTTCTAGGCTCCTACTTTCCAATTAGACAAATTCCCAAGCATTAACATCCATTTGCTATCAATCCCTTTGGCTTGCCATCTTCCTAAGTCCCCAATCAGCCCATCTGTCTGAGTCTGCACGTGCTGCAGGTGAGAGATTGGCGTAGCTATGAACCATACAGCAACATTTCCAGCTCCCTGACTGTTCGCTGCTGCCAAGCATGACAAGCTGCACAGCTTTGCATCTGTGTTAAAGAGGAAAGGCAATGCAGCAATCCTGTGAACTGTAATAAAATTCTGATAAATCTTTAAATACGTCTGCAATCCCAGGAACAGCTGCAAAATCCATGCTGATCTCTGATAAGCTGTGAACTACAGCTTTAGTAACTGTAATAAAACTATAATAAATCTTTAACTAAGCCTGCAATCCCAGGAACAGCTGCAAGATCCACGCTGACCTCTGATAGACCAACCTGAACGCCAGTTGGATACAAAATGGGCTTAACAGCAGGAAACGGAGAGTGGTGGTGGAGGGTGCTTTTTGGACTGGAGGCCTGTCACCAGCTGTGTTCCACAAGGATCAGTTCTGGGTCCTCTTTGGTTTGTCATTTACATTAATGATATGGATGAGAATATAGAAGGCATGGTTAGTAAATTTGTGGATAACACCAAAATTTGTGGCATAGTAGGCAATGAAGAAGGTTGTCTAAGGTTACAAAGGGATCTTGATTAATTGGGTCAATGGGCTAAAAAATGGCAGATGGAGTTCAATTTGGTATTTCATTTTGGTACAACAAGAAGGGTAGGGCTTATAAAAGTAATGGCAGGGCCTTGGGTAGTGTTGTAGAACAGAGGAACCGAGGGTTTCAGGTATATAATTCTTTGAAGTTTGCATCACATATAGACAGGGTCATTAAAAAGGCATTTGGCAAGCTTTCCTTCATTACTCAGTCCTTTGAGTATAGGAGTTTGAAAGTCACGTTGAGGTTGTACAGGACATTGGTGAGGCCTCTTCTGGAATATTGTGTCCAGTTCTGGTCGCCCAGTTATAGAATGGATATTATTAAATTGGATAAGGTTCAGAAGAGATTTATCAGGATGTTGCAAGGTATAGAAGGTTTGAGTTATAAAGAAAGCATGGATAGGCTGGATTTGGAGATGCCGGTGTTGGACTGGGGTGTACAAAGTTAAAAATCACACAACACCAGGTTACAGTCCAACAGGTTTAATTGGAAGCACTAGCTTTTGGAGCGCCGCTCCTTCATCACAGTGCTCCGAAAGCTAGTGCTTCCAATTAAACCTGTTGGACTATAACCTGGTGTTGTGTGATTTTTAACTTTGGATAGGCTGGGACTTTTTTCACTGGAGCACAGGAGGTTGAGATGCAATCTGATAAAATATTATTTAATAATGACAGTTATAGATAGAGTTTAATGGTAGTTACTGTTTCCCTCGGATGGGGGATTTCAAGATTACGGGGCACATTTTTAAAGTGAGAGGAGAGAGATTTAAAAAGATATGAGGGGCAATGTCTTTACGCAGAGGTTCATGTATGGGATGAACTTCCAGAGGAAGTGATGGATGCGGGTATAATTACAATGTTTAAAAGACATTTTGATAAGTACTTGAATAGGAAAGGTTTGGAGAGATATGGGCCAGGATTAAGCAGGTGGAACTAGTTGAGTTTGGGATTATGGTCAGCATGGACTGGTTGGATTGAAGAGTCTGTTTCTGTGCTGTATGACTCTATGACTGTTTGACTATGACTCAGTGGTAGAGGGGGGGAAGGCAAAATGAAATAACGCAAAGCAGGGATTCTGTGAGTACCCAGAGAAGGGTAAAGTGAGTGAGCACTAAGAGAACAAGCAAACAGCCTCATGTGCAGCCTCGTCCAATCCCTGTGTTGGTGCCTGTCACTGTGAGTTAAATGTCCTTGCAGCAGCCTCGCAATGATAGTTCCTGCTGTGCTCGGAGGTGCAGTATTACAGTTGAGAAGCACAGTCTATGGATCAGAGATGTGCCACAATGGGGTGGAGAGGCTGGCACATGTCAAATGCCAGCATCCATGCACATGGTGTGCGCATGGTCACTATCCATGGAATGTTCCCTGAAATGATGAGGCTGGGTGTCCAAGATAGTGATCCAAGGGAGCAAACAGTGAGCTGAAGTTGCCAGATAACCACTCTGAGTTTCACATTGGAAATTCTCAGCATCCAGTTTCTCTTCAGACATTGTAGACTAGCAACCTGCAAATGAATGAGGTCTGTTTCAGTGGTAATGAGGGTGACAATGAGCGATACATTAATAATATCCTGCCACTTACTAACAAGCATCTTAACTGGAAATTGCAACTTGTTTCTCTGATGTCAAGAAAGACCTCACCCAACATTCTATCTGACTCTCTCAGACTTCTCACCATAGCCCACATCCTTTCAGGGCCTCGAAAGATCTGGCCCTCTTTCTGTTCACCCTTCAATAACGCCAACCTGATCCTCCACCCACTGCTTACAAATGAAGCTCCCCTGTGGAATCAATCCCAACTTGGGTCTAACTGGACACAAAACAGATTGGTGTGGGAAATATAAATATTGGAGCAGTGTCAAGGAAACTTTATAAACTTATAAAAAGGACAAGGAAATACCAATTGATCTATCCCATCTGTTATGTCAGACATAATGAAAGCTGTAAGTACCATCAGATTCCTTTCTACCCATGTCTCAGGTCTGCTGACGAGGGCAAAACACAGAAGGTAAAAGGAAAATCTACTGTTTTAGTCAAATATGCTGACAGCTTTATCCCAAAAATACTTTGCAGTCAATGAAGTGTAGTCACTGTTGTAGGTAAGACAGCAGCCAATTTGTGAACAGCAAGATCCCACCAATAGTGCTGTGAAACAATGATCAGATCACCTACTTCAGTAAAAAGGAATGAGTGAAAGATATTGTGCAGACAGTGGGGAATTTCCTACGCTCTTCTTCAAGTAATGCCAGGAGTCTTTTAGATTTATCACAGGGGCCAGCTGGGCTTTTGTTTAAAACCTCCTCTTAAAGTCAGCACCTCCAACTCTGCAACATTTCCTTAGTAATGCACTAGGAGTGTCAGCCTGGATTTTGTGCTCTAAATCTTTTTGACTCTGAGCTGAGAAAGCTTCCCATTGAATGTCGACCGTGGTCTGCTTCTGCTTTAGTTGTCTCAACACCAAAGGTGAATATCTATATTCTTCCAAAGTTTCCATGCGTCATGCTAGTTAAACCAGGCAAGAACTGCTGAGATGGTGGTCTTGATAATTAAAACTTTTAAATTAAAATAATCTCAAGATGGGTCTTGAAAATTTCTAATGATGGAGCAGTGATTATTTCCTTTGACAGTTTATCATGTTGTGGGATTGTCCTTGTGAAGAAAGATTGTTGATGTATTGTTGTGGAAACCCATGGTCTTTGTGGTTTGTGTGGATGGCTACATCAAGTTTTATCATTTCCAGAGGACAGTGGACACTTATACTTCCAATTTCCAACAGTTCATTGATAGAATACGTACAGTCTTTTTTTATTCCTTTGCTGTCATCATTCCCATTTCAAAACTTTGATCAAGGATTTGCTCTTTCACACAACGATTTGTGTTGAATCATGCAGGTGGTGATGGTCTTGTATTATTATTGCTAGACTATTAATCCAAATATCCAGGTAATGTGGGGACCTGGATTCAAGTCATATCAAAACAGGTGGTGTAATTCAATAAGACAAAAACCTGGAATTAAAAGCCTAATAACGACCTTAACACCATTGTCAAGTGTCAGAAAAACCCACTGGGCTCACTAATATCCTTTAGGGAAGGTAGCCTTATCTGGTCTGGCCTACATCTGACTCCAGTAACACCTATATCCTGTGAATGATTTTTAAAAATGGATCACTTCCATCTTATTCTCACCATTTAGGGATTCCACACACAACTTTCACCCTCCAGGGACGGACAAACATATTTAATAAGCCTGATATTTTTGATGCAATACCAAAGATTCCTCCTCAGAAATCCAAGAATCGTGTTACTTGGCATGTTATCTGTTGAGTGCTGGAATCCCCATTGGAGGTTATTTTGAAGATGTACTCTTCAGTTAGGTTTGTGTGTCTGCCTGTTACAGAATCTAAACAGAGAACCTAAAGCTATCTGCCAATGGGATCTGTTTGTTGATGTTGCAGATGACATTTTTTAGCTTTGACTGTCACTTCCAATCTGTCCTGTCATTTTTACAATTCTAGAAGCTCATTTTGCAGGGAATTGATAATGTCATTATGATAATATTTCACAACAAGCACAACACTGATACAGCAATCATGCACTACACGTGGCAGAGACTTTTGAGTACATGGTCTGGAGTTGGTATATTGAGTATAGAACAAGGTGAATCAGCATCCTGTGGGAATGAGGAAATAAATTGCAGTAAAGATAAGGTAAATACTTGTTGTTAAAAATCAACAGCATTGAAACAAGTCTCTTCAATATTCTTTTGAGTAACTATTTAAAAATGTTTTGTTTGTAACTGCCATGCCAGAACGTTACTTGTTTGTATAATTTTAAAAAAAGTTTCCTGTGGTTTCAGACAGGAAGAGTGTGTGAGTCAGAGAACAAACTTCACCCAAAGTTGATATGAACCTGACGTGACTGTGGGTAACTGTGAAGAGCAAGCTGAGTCTTCATGTGCTGTCACCATGTGGGCAGTACAGAGGGGGCTGACACTTACTGTGTGAGCAAAGGGATTGACTGCTCTCAGTTACGTAAACTTTGCACCAATAACGCAATCCTTTTGAAAACATTCTATCACTGCACCTCTGTGGGATCACTCAATATTAATCTTTTCTCCTACACAGGATTTGGAGCACAAACTGGGGTATTAGGCTCATGGTTGTCCAATTGGTGAGCTCCAAGGTCTAGTTGGTGTGCCAAGTGGGGGCAACTGTTTCTGAAATCTGTCCTTATATACCATAAAAGACCATAAGACCATAAGACATCGGAGTGGAAATAAGGCCATTCGGCCCATCGAGTCCACTCCGCCATTCAATCATGGCTGATGGGCATTTCAACTCCACTTACCTGCATTCTCCCCGTAGCCCTTAATTCCTTGTGACATCAAGAATTTATCAATCTATATAACTGATGTGAATACTACAAAAATAACAATGTGCAGAATAAACTCATCTGTATTCATTGAACATATACACGGATACGTATCATAAATTTAAAATGCACATTGTGCCCACAATGTTGGTTTAATGAAATAAACCTTTGATATAATGTGTACTATGATGATACCTTGAACCAAACATATGTAATTTGGGCACAGTACAAGTTAAAAATGAGCCATGGGTATAACAGCACGAGTGCATGTGTAAACTACTTTTTAAAATATATTCGTTCATGTGATGTGAATGTCACTGTATAGAGCAGCATTTGTTGTCCAACCCTGAATTCCCTCGAGGAAATGTTGGTGAGCTGCCTCTTGAACTGCTGCAGTGCTTGATGAGTAGGGGCAGCCACTGTGCTGTTAGGAATGGAAATCTGGGACTTTGATCCATTGATACAGAAGGAATGCCGATATATTTCTAAATCAGGAGAGTGTATGGCTTGGAGGGAAATTTGCAGATGGTTGAGTTCCCATGCTTTCTATGATTACTTATAGTGTGGAAACAGGCCCTTCGGCCCAACAAGTCCACACCGACCCGCTGAAGCGCACTTACCCAGACCCATTCCCCTACATTTACCCCTGCACCTAACTACGGGCAATTTAACATGGCCAATTCGCCTGACCCGTATATCTTTGGACTGTGGGAGGAAACCAGAGCACCCGGAGAAAACCCATGCAGACATGGGGAGAATGTGCAAACTCCACACAGTCAGTCGCCTGAGGCGGGAATTGAACTCTGGTCTCTGGCGCTGTGAGGCAGCAGTGCTAACCACTGTGCCACCCACTTTCACTGCCCTTGTCCTTCTAGGTGGCAAAAGTCTCATGTTAGCATGATCCTGTTGAAGGACCCTTGGTGAGTTGCTGCAGTGCACATGGCAGATGGTACACCGTGCTGCCATTGTGCATTGGTGGTGAGAGGAGTGAATATTGAAGGTGGTGGATGGTGGCAAACAAGTGGGCTGCTTTGTCTTGGATGGTGTCAAGAGATGAGAGTTGTTGAAGCTGCACTTAGCCAAACAAATGGAGAGTATTCTATCAGACTCCTGGCTTGTGTCTTGTAGATGGTGGACAGGCTTTTGGGAAACAGGAGTCAAGGTACTTAACACAGAATTCCCAGCATCTGATGTGCTATTGTAGTGACAGGATTTATATAGCTAGTATGCCATGATGTAATGAATATTGATAAGAAATGGGCAATTAAGTTATAGTTTAGGAAGAAGGAAAAACACCACAACCTTGGAATCAAGGTTGAGCAGCTGACTTAATATTTGCATCATCTCTGAGATTGCTCATTTCCCACTCTGTAATATCACTCAGTTTAACCCCATCTGTTTCAGACCAGCAGTTGCTGAAATTCCTGTCCGTGCCTTTATCATCTCGAGCCTCGACTGTTTCAGTGTACACCTGGCTGGTCTCCCAAATTCTACCCTCAGTAAGCTCAAAGTCATCAAAAACTCCACTGCTCATGTCTTACCCTCCAGTAAGTTTCATTCCCCGATCACCCTGTGCTTGCAAATCTACATTGGTTCCCAAACAGGCACATCTTGATTTTAAAATTCCAGTCTTTCTTTTTACCTCTGTCTATGGCCCTGCTCCTTCCTATCTGTATAATCTCTTTCAGCCAAACAACTTTCTGTGATATCGTGGCATGGTGGCTCAGTGGTTAGCACTGCTACCTTACAATGCCAGGAACCTGGGTTCAATTCCAATCTTGGGTGACTGTGTAGAGTTTGCACATTCTCCCTGTGTCTGTGTGGGTTTCTGCTGGGTGCTCTAGTTCCTTCCTCCTCCTACAATCCAAAGGTTTGCAGTATTAGCTGTGGGAAATGCAGGACCACAGGGATGGAGTACATCTGAATGAGATGGTCTTCAGAGGGTCAGTGTGGATATGATGGGCTGAATGGCCTGCTTTGACACTGTAGGAATTCGATGATATCTATGCTCCTCTCATACTGGCCTCGTGTACGACTCTGATCTAATCTCTTCATTACTGGATGCCAGACTTCTGACACTGGACCTCACTTCCTAAACCTCTCCCCTTCACCACCTAATGTCCTCCTTTAAAATACTGCTTAAAACCTACATCCCAGACAAAGTATTTTGATATCTAACCTAACAACTCCTCTGTGACACAGTGTCATAGTTTGCCTGATAACATTCCTGTGAAGTGCTTTATAATTCTTTTTACATTGAAGGTGCCATATAAGTGGTTGTTGAATATTTTGATACATCAGAACCTTTCTTGACCACAGGACGCCCCAAAATTCTCTCCAGTCAATGAGTTCATTTTGAAGTATGTTGTGCTGTCCTATGTTAGATAATGTGGGTCAGGCCAGTGATAGGATTACACTATCCAGACACAGAATGGGAAAGATGGACTGATGCCCTGCTCCTTAGGATTGAGGTGGTAGTAGGAATGTACTGATGATGTTTTAGATTATGATTGTTTTAGTGGACTTCTGGTAGGCTCTCCTACACTACTGGATGGGCACTGAGGCTGGAGGCTACAGCTCACGCTCAGAACATCAACAGGGAAATAGGGAGATACATCACTCACAAAATTAACATTATCAATAGAGGAATGGAAAACTAGATCTAGAATAAAACAATTAAAATAAAAAAGGATTTTTTACTGGCGATGCATCAGTGATGGATGAAAATGATCCCATGATTTGGATGCGATGTTAAACCAGGGTCCCACTTGCCCTGTCAGGTTAATGTACAAGATCTCACAAGGCTATTTGAGAAACAGGAAGGGAGACCTCCCCTATTCACTGTCCAGTGGGCATCTCTCAACTAACATCTTCAAAGTCTTAGCACAGTAGTAACATTTGCATTTCTGAGTCAGGAACCTGAGTTTAGGTTCCAATCCAGACACACAATCTAGGCTAGAATGAGGGACATGGTACTGCGGAGGACCCATGTCTTGAATTAGTTATTGAACAGAGTCCCGTCTGATCTCTGAGGCAGCTGGAACAGGTTCACTACATTGGAGGTATTTCTGCTGTCCTGGCAAATACTTACCTTTCAACCATTATGAATTAACATACATGATCTGAATATTATTATATTGCTGTTTGTGAGAACTTGCTGCGTGAGATTGGCAACCATGTAATCTATGTTATAACAGTGACTACACTTTGTAAAGTATTTTAACAAACAATAAAGTTCTTGGTACATTCTGACGTTGTGAAAGACACTATATAAATGTAAATCCTTCTTTAAATATCTGCTCACAATCTCAATGCTGTTTGCTGTGCAGGAAAATAAATGCACTTACATAACAAGTTACTGCATTTCAACATAATTCAGAGTACAGGAACTATTTGGAAATATTTCTAACAGATGGATCAAGACAACTCTATAAGTATAAGACCCTGTAGATTCTGGAAATCAGAACCAAAAATATTGTCAGCAGTTGTGGAGAGAGAGAGAGAGAGAGAAAGAGAGAGAGAGAATGAACATTTATGTCTTCTTATCAAATGTAAAACATTCGATTATGATTGGGTAATAACTTGGTCGCTTTTACACGTGGTCAGTTGGGACGGAATTGCCTGGGGGGCAGCTGAGCCTCTGAAGCTGTGGGTGTGCATCTCTTGCTCATGGCTACACTTGCTGTGGGCTTCACTAAGTTCAAATCAAGTGGGCGATTTTATCAGAATGTTTGCTGCCTCTTACTGAACTGTGAGTGACAACATCAACCACGCGTGCCACACCATAGTTAATCTGGTGTCTGGTTGGCCATTGAGAAACCTTGGTGGGTTTCAAGACTCGTGCAAGAGTAGTAGGGTGGGAATGACTAATGGTCTGTAACCTTCATCCAGAGGGTGTGAGTTACATCAGAAACCACAGGCTTCAGCCTATTGGTGTTGTAAAGTGTTGGAGTTTAATCCTGCACTGTTAATTGTCTACTATCAAATTATTTTTTAAAAAATGCTTATGCAAAGCAGGAGGGGTGGAACGAATTGGGAAATTCATTCAGAGTGCCAGCAAAGACCGCGAACGGTTGAGTAGTTTCATTTGTGCAGTCTACTTCTGTAAAACTATCTGAACAAATTCATTGCTGTAAGGATAAGGGCAAGGATGGGCGCTTATAATAAGACAAAGTCTTATTATATAATAGGACTGTCCAGAGATAAAACCCAATCCAGGAGGACAGTGGCTTCCTGACTTCAAACTCCTGGAACTGGAATGAAATTAGGACACTTGGTCAAATTTCCAGGAAATGCTCCTGACAAGTTAGTCACTTTCTAGAAACAGAAATAATCAAAATGTACCCCATCAGTTATCCTCAGGAAACATAATATTCAAAATGCTCCCTATTAATTAACTCCTGTAAACACAAATGTTCAAAATATACCTCATCAGTTACCATCTGGATATACAAACTTTCAAAATATACTCAATCAGTTACCCTCTGGAAATATAAAATATGCCCCTAGGACTTTTGAAGTAGAGGTTTCAGTGAGCAAGCTCGCCCTTACCACACGGTTTAAACATTGCCCTCTCAAAACAAGAAGACTGAGAGCAACTTAACAGAGATCTTTAAGCAGCGTTTAAAAGGAATACAGGAGCACGTTAACCTCTGAAGATGGGTAGGTTTCCTTGCCAACATCTCTGAAATCTGACAGGATATGACTGATTCCTGCCTTTAACATGAGCTCATTCTTCAGTGCATGGGGAACACTGCAGGGGCTGGTTGATCTGCTGTTTGAACATGTCGAATAACCAGCTGCTGTTTTAACCAAGAATCTGTCTTCAACTGTTGTACACATGGGCTTTCCTCAGATCATGAAACAAACTCATCAGATAAGACAAGGCAAGAGAACAGCAGAAGTCATTTGGGCAGGGAAGGCTTTACATACTGAGATATGATAGCTGCTTCCCTGCCTATGTAAGTCTTTTGCTCAGGGGACTTGCTTAGAGAGAGTGTCTGCACTGTCTTGGAGGCTATTTCCAATTCACCTACTACATTGAAACACTTTGCTTTTGATCTTTGATTCCTTACTACCAACCTTCACAGCAGCATGGAGCCACTTACAAAGCTCTACTTTGAACCTCAGACAAGGACAACAGGAACAGCAGTAGCAGTGTCAGTAGTGGCAGAAGCAGCATTAGTAACAACAGCAGTCTTCTCAACTTCCTGCCACTCCACAAGACACAGGGGATGAACACAGAGTTTCAGCTCGCAGGTGCTGCTAACCCCAATGTTAGCAGAGTTTAGGGTTCCCAGGCATCAATGATATGCATCTCTCAGCAAGTTGTCCTAGACATTGGAATGTGCCAATCTGCAACACTTGCTTGAGGTCAACTTCTTGTTCTGGAAGATGAACAGGTTTTGGGTGAACCAAAGAGCGTCTTTCATCCAGCTGATGGTCCTCCAGTTGTAGGTGATATTTGGCTCTGTGTGCGTGCCGGGGAACAGACCATAGAGTCGAGAGTCCTGTGTCACAGAGCTGCTTGGGACAAACTTCGATCAAAGCCACTGCACCTTTCTCCAAACTTCACACTTCAGAGAAGGCAGGGTTATTTTTAACTTAATTGAGCCATACCAATTATCTTCAAAAGTGTGGTGCTGGAAAAGCACAGCAGGTCAGGCAGCATCCAAGGAACAGGAGAGTTAACGAGGAGGACCAGAACCTGCATGTCCTTGGCGAGTGGGAGGGGGGGGTTGAAGTTTTCGGCGACAGGGTGGTGGGGTTGGTTGGTGCGGGTGTCCCGGAGATGTACTCTGAAATGCTCTGCGAGTAGGTGTCCTGTCTCCCCAAGGTAGAGGAGACCACATTGGGAACAATGGATACAGTAAATGATGTGTGGAAGTGCAGGTGAAACTCTGATGGATGTGGAGGCTCCTTTGGGGCATTGGATGGAGGTAAGGGGGGAGGTGTGGGCGCAGATTTTGCAATTCCTGCGGTGGCAGGGCAAGGTGCCAGGAGGGTAGGGTGGGTTGGTGGGGTGCGTGGACCTGATGAGGGATTTGCAGAGGGAAAGATCTTTACGGAAAGCGGATAGGGGTGGGGAGGAAATATACCTCTAGTGGTGAAGTCCGTTTGTAGAGTGGGCATTGTTCAGATCTAAATTGTGACGGTCTGAGTATAGTCCAGGGTCCATCAGATGGTTCCGTAGGCAGGCACTAAGGAAGGAGATGTGGTTATGGTAGCGAGTCTGCTTCAGAACGTGATTGAAGAGCTTCAGGGCAGAGGAGATGACCTGAAGGATGCAGTGAGAGAGAGAGACTCACTGAGATCCTTGTAGAGAGAGGAGGAGTTAGGCATCCTTAGGAGAGGCTTTGCAGTGAGATTAAAATCAACTAGGAGAAAGTGAGGACTGCAGATGCCAGAGATTAGATTCGAGAGTGTGGTGCTGGAACCAATTATCTTTGCTACTCTCATCATGTCGTAAGCCTTTTCTTGTACAGTTTGTAGGAACAAGGCTCTGCACTGTGACTGCTCCTTCCAGCAACACCTGGTCTGCTCACAGTATCATCTGCATGGGCACATTACTGAAGTGTAATGTTACTTTGCCATGTTCAGCCTCTATTTATGCAGATTCTGTTTCGGTCAAAACATAGCCACAAAGCATAATTAATCATCACAGGATTCCTTTACATACTGAACGCTACTGAAAAATAGTGATTCACTATTTTGCCTGCCTGTTTTAATAACTTTGGGAATCCAGAAGTGTTTGGATTATAACGTCACAGATGAATATACTGCTGAAATGTATGATCTCCTGTTGTGCTATCCATCACTGCAAGGAAATCTGAAACTTAAAATTCAGCCCTATGTTTCCACTTGTTGTAGTGACCAAAACTAGAGTTCATAAATTCAAGGTACTCATTGTGAATATGAAATACAGGAGGAATTTGTTTATCTAGAATGGTTAAAATGTCATAATCACTATCCCATGGAATAATTGAAATACATAGTACTGATGGATTCAAAGGAATACTAGAAGTAGAGATTACATGTTGGTAGGATTAAATAATGAAGGGGGGCAGAGGGAGAAAACGCATGCATAACATAAAACATCAGTATTGACCTGCTGAGCCAGATGGCCTGTTTCTGTATGGAATATTGGTCTCACCCACAGAGAAAAACATCTTCAAAGACTAACATTTATATAACACTTTCCATGAATTCAGAACGTCCCAGAGTACGCTACAGCAAATGATGTAAATTTGAAGTGTGGTCACTATTGTAATGGATAAAACATCAGTCACCAATATGCGCACAGTAAGATCCCATAAAGAGTGGTGATGACCAGAGAATTGGAGTTAGTGATTTTTGTTGAAGATTGAATGTGGGTCAGGGCACTGAGAAGCACCTCGTTACTCTTCTTTGAATAGTGTGACTGGATCTTTAATAACTAATGGAGGGTACCTAGGGTCTAAGTTTAATGTATCATCCCAATGATAGCAGCTCTGGCAGAGCAACACTCCCTCAGTACTGCACTAGAGTGTCAGTCTATATTGTGTACTCACGGCTCTAGATTTTCTGACTCAGATGCAACAGTGCTACCCACTGAGACACAACTGACATATTGCCTCATTTAATCAGTCCTTATCAACTTCAAATAATGAAATAGCATTCACTGCAGGAAGCTGGGAGCAATCTTTAAATCTTTTCCTTTATAAGATAAATTTTTATATATTAGGGAGTCTTAACTAGCTGAGGAGGTGAACCTTCACAGTAGTTTGAGGGTGGGTGCTGATTCAGAGCAAGGCACCTCTATCACTTAATCAGACCACTTTAATGGCACTAGCAATTTCCTACACATACAAATTAAAAAGGTTTATTAATAACCTTTTCCTCATGTCCCTCAAATCCTTCTGTCAATCAGCTTCAACCTCTACCTATCACCTTAATCTTGGTGATTGACATCTGTGAGGGGCATCAGGTCTTCCCTATCCAGTCTATGCAAAGCCCTCATTATTTTGCACAATTCAATTAAGTCACCCCTCAACCCTCTCTGTTCTAAGGAAAACAGTCCTAATCTATCTTTTCTCATAGCGGTAATTTTCAAATCTTGGGAACTTTCTTGTAAATCTTCTCTGGACTCCATATTGAGCAATTGTGTCTTTCTGGTAATGCAGTGATAAAAACTGTGTACAAAATCCCAGCTGTGGCCTAACCAGTATCCTATATCAGTCTAGCATTAGATTCCTGCTTTTGAATTTAATATATCACCCAAAGAAGGAAAGCATTCTATATCTGGGCAGCACGGTAGCTCAGTGGCTAGCACTGCTACCTCACAGCACCAAGGACCCGGGTTTGATTCCAGCCTCAGCCAACTGTCTGTGTGGAGTTTGCACATTCTCCCCGTGTCTGCATGGGTTTCCTCTGGGTGCTCTAGTTTCCTCCCACAATCCAAAGATGTGCAGGTATGGTGAATGGCCATGCTAAATGGCCCATAGTGTTCAGGGATGTGTAGGTTAGGTCCATTAGTCAGGGTAAACACAGGCTTGGGGGATTGCTCTGGTTGGGTTACTCTCCAGAAGGTTGGTGTGGATTTGTTGGGACAAAGGGCCTGTTTCCACACTGTAGGCATTCTTTGATGTCTTTTTATTTTACCATGTTATCGATCTGTCCTGCCAATTTTCGGGACCTGTCCACTGATCCACTTGAAGAACTCTTGCTGTCTCCACTTCTCTCAATATTCTCCCATTGATTGTGTATTCCCTGTTTTCCCTCCTCAAATGCATAACCTTTCACTAATACATTGCAACATGACTGTCTCTATCCATTAGTTTGTTTGAGCTGGGGTGACTAGCTGCAGAGGCAGAGAACTGTCTGCCATGTGTCAGACTGTCAGTGGGCTGTAGGTGACTAATGCTATAAAGTAGCAGTAATTTGAGTCCAGTCTGTTGCTCGGGTCAGTTCTTTTGTTGGGCAGAGTCAACAGTTCCTCATGTGAGCCAGAAATTCTCTTTTAGCTGCATTGTGAAGCTCTGTTCGTTTGAATTGCATTTACATCTGGAAGATCGAAAGACACTTCAGTCCTTCATCAAGTGAAAAAAGGCAACGTAAATTAATTAACATAAAAGCAAAAGACTGTGGATGCTGGAATCTGAAGTAAGAACACAAAGTGCTGGAGAACATTGATTAATGGTCTTTGCATCCTAATTTTAACATGGTAATTATATTCTATTTTAATTCTAAAGTTATGCTTTTACATTTTTCAACAAGTCCACTGGTAAGGTGCTTAAATATTGTCAGGTTCTGACAAACCCAAGACCAACAAGGGGCAATAAAGGAACAGAGTAAAGCAAGGGGGAGATTGGTTGAAGGACAAGATAGGCGCCTGGTAAAGACAGGGGCATGGTAGTGGTAATGGCAGAGTGTAGGGATAATAATAGAATGTACAGTAGGGAAAGGGTTGGGTGGTGGATGGAATGGCTAAGGTAGGGCAAGTTGAGGTACTAATGAGGGTAGGATTGGGGTTGGAGTAAAGGATAGAATGGAGGTAAGAGTTCATGACAGAGTATGAGGAGCAAGGCTAGAGTTGGGTTGGCAATAGGGAACAGGGTAGGAGAGAGTTGGGTTGTAATACAGACAGGATAAGAGATGGACAGTGAGAGAGTGGAGGAGAATAGCAGGGTAGGCTTGAGGCTGCAAGAGGGAACATGGTAGAGGTAGGGCAAGGACAGAATAAGGTTCAGGCAATGCAGAGATCTAAAATGACCTTGTCATATGAAAGGGATTTTTAAAGACAGAGAAATCAAATCTTGATCATTTTCCACTTCACACTCTGCCTCAGGCTGCTCTTGAAGTGAAACATCAGCAGTGATGTATGATCCAATGCAGTAGATATGGTTATGCGATCACAATCTCTATGCCCTTCCTGAGACTATTTTGTTGACACAGGTTAAAGTACTTTTTAAAAATAATATGCCATAAGACAGGTTTAATCTGACAGTTTTTTATTTGCTTCTACATCTGCCACGGGCACCATAACAGTACGGTTAAAATCTGAGAGGTAAAGACAGTCAGCTCCCTGCTATCACTCACTCTCTCTCTCTGTCTTGTTTTTGAAGCAGGTGTTTTTAAAACATTGTGAATCTCGTCATCACATCTGTGTCTATATTTGCAGGCACAAGGTAAAGGTCACAGTCATGCGCTTGCATCATATTTGACTTGCAGTGTGGCAGGGAGCTTTTCTCAGGTTTGCTCATGCCATACCAGCCCATTGTCAGGAAAGAGAGGGAGCACTGCAAGGTGATATGCACATTAATTTACTCACTCTCTGGGTAATCAAAGCTCCCCATCTTGTCTCATTTCCCGCTCAATGAGAACAGACTGTGACCTTGTGTCAAACCATTCCATGGATAAAGGGAATTATTTGAAATTATTTGAAATGAATGTACTTGCCAGGTCTTTGTGTTCCAAGCAGCAGTGAGTGCGTGCCACTTTGAAATCTCCAGGGACTGATGGTCAGGCACTTGTTGTGACAGACCAGGTTGGAAGTCTCACCAGGATACAGTCCTGAAAGATCTATGTAATCTCTCCACTCCTTCAATATATCTCTATTTTTCCATAATCTGACCTCTTGTGCTTCCCAAATTTTAATTGCTTCATCACTGACAGCCAGACTTTTTGCTATCTAGACTTTACAGTTCTCCACCTCTCAATCTCTTTCACCTCCATTAAAATGCACTTTAATATTGTCTGTTTGGGTATGTTTTTCTGTTTACCTCTCCACTCCTAACTCCACTTGCACCCCAATGTCAGACTTTGTTTGATAATTGCTCCAACGAAACATCTCAGAAGATCTAATGGCTTTAGTGGTGCTATACAAATTTGTTTTTTAATATATTTTTATTGGAAAACAAGTACAAAACAATACAATTCAAAACAATACAAAGCAAACAAGTAAAATAAAACCCAACCCACCCTCATGTACAAATGTATGAACATATATAAAAAAGTATAGAATAAAAAAAACCCAAACTGGCTATTTAATTGATTAAATAAATAGTAGCCAACAACAAACTAATAAATAGTAATAATTCAGTCCAGCCAAACAAAACGCTCATACATTCACAGTTCCTCCTCCCTAGATACTGGACTTGTAAAACACAATTGTTATGGCTATATAAAAACCCTTGTTAATGTGGCAGATAAATCTGTATCAAGGTATTCCAAAAAGGGCTGCCATGTCCCTTGAAAAATTCTCAGTTTTGTGGTGTACCATATTTGTGAGAAAATCCAAGGGAATATGCCCCATAACAATCTTCCGCCAACCCAACAGGCCTGGGGTGGGGGGGTTGGGGGGGGGGCGGCGGAGATGTGGTGGTGGTGGTGGTTTTGGATATCCAACCTAGCAAGATATTCTTTCTTGCACAGAACATGAGAATATTGAAAAGTTCTTTGTTATACGCTTCTGCAGGGAATTCAGTGGGCAGGCCCTGAAGGAGAGCGATAAGGTCCTTCTCCACCCTTACACTCAAAATATCCTCCATTGCATCCGCCACAGCACTCTAATATGTTTGAAGCCTATCGCAAGACCAGAGACAATGGGTACGAGTGCCCAGACAGATCTTGCACTTGGAACATGTTGAAGATACCCCTGGTTTAAATTTTGACAAACTGTCCAGAGCCAAGTGGGCCCTGTGGAGAATCTTCAATTGTAAAGCATGGGTCCTATTGCAAATTGATATCTTCCCTGCATTCTCCCAAATATCCTCCCATGCTTCTGAAGAAATGTCAACACCCAGCTCTCTCGCCCACTCCCTGCAGAGTCAATCAAATTCACCTGAGGGAGCACCCCCCCAAATGATATAAAGTACTAACAGAAAGTGTACTCTTAGCACTTAGCAATCCCTCTCTATGTCGGATTTGTGGGGATCATTCAAAAGTGTAGTCTTTTTTTGAATAAAATCCCTAACTTGAAAAAAACGAAAGAGGCCTCCATTAGATAACTCGTACTTCCGTACTAACTAATCGAAGGACATCATTACGTCTCCCTCAAATAAATCACCCATGCAAGACACACGCCTAGCTCCCAACATTTAAATACTGAATCTATCAACCCCGGTTGAAAACCCGACATACCCACTAAAGGTGTAAACAAAGATGTTTTGCCAATATTGCCTTCCGTCTGCCGAATTGCCATCCATGCTTTAACAGTATTGATGACTATTGGGTTATGGCAATATTCCCTAACTGTCCTCATTTTGTCCAAAAACAGCAAGCTGGTAAGGGGGCACCTTGCCTGGGAGGCTTCGATATCTAGCCATAACCACTTACCAAGCTCATTGTTTATCAATGATCCCATTGCTGGTGATAGATGATTGGTGGATACTTCAAAACATAAGCACAGCATGCTAGCCAATCATTGGAATGGATTTCAACAGTACGTCTTTCCTTTGAATTCAACACAAGTAATAAACTGGGTACCCACATTCCTGAAGAAGGGCTCATGCCCGAAACGTCGATTCTCCTGCTCCTTGGATGCTGCCTGACCTGCTGCGCTTTTCCAGCAACACATTTTCAGCTCTGATCTCCAGCATCTGCAGCCCTCACTTTCTCCTCCTGTATGAATCATTAAACATATTGAGCATCTGACCTGACAGTATGTTTACAAATTCCTTATAGAATTCACTGGGAAGTCCATTAGGACCGGGCGCCTTTCCACTCTGAAGCTGCCTCACAGCTTCCTGCACTTCTTTCTCTGATAACGGGGCATTGAGAAAGGATTGTTGTTCAGAATCAAGCCCAGGAGTTTCAGATCCTTAAAAAAGGATTCCATTTTGTTCCGCCCCTCCTCACAATCCTCGGACTGGTATAACTTAGAGTAAAATCTCTGGAATGCCACATTAATCTTTTTAGAATTACATGTTAGGTTCCCAGACCCTTTCGTAATCGTGGTAATGGTTTGTGATGCACTTCTCTTGCTGGCAAGGTATGCTAAGTATTTGCCTGGCTTGTCACTATGCTCATATAAGCTGTGCTTTGCAAAAGCCAGCTTCTTCTTTGTCGTCTGCGTGAGCACAGAATTTAATGCAGACCACAGCGCCGTAATCCTCTGTAGTTTGACCAACGAGGGTCTGTCAAAGTAAGCCTTCTCGGTTGCCTTCAACTGTGCTTCAAGGAGACATTACTGCTCACCCTTCTGCCACTTCTTACTGGCGGAATATGAAATAACTAACCTGCTAGCATAGGCTTTGGCAGTTTCCCAGATGACAGATGAACTACCAACCGAGCCTAAGTTGATGTCTAGGAACACCCGAAATTCCCTAGAGAAATACTCCACAAACTTATTATCCTTGAGGATAAAGGGATTCATTCGTCAGTACCGTGAACTCACTGTAACATCTTCAATCTTAACCAACACGTACACTGCAGCATGGTTGGACATGGTAATATTACCACCAAGACCAAGGTTGCCACAGGGGTCAGAAAAAAATCAATCCTAGTTTGACATCTGTGCGGATTGGAGAAAAACGTAAAATCCCTGCCTATAGGGTGGAGACCTCCAGACGTCCACCGACCCTAACTCCACACAAAGATGTACTAACTGTTTAGTTTGTACAGAGGGTATCAAGGGACCTTTGGGCAACCTGTCTACTGTGGGATCCATGAGGCAGTTAAAATCTCCCCCTGTAATGATGTGCCGGGGCTCGAAACTGATCAGTTTAGAAAATGCATCTACCAAAAATTTGAGGGGATGAACTGGAGGGCAATAAACATTTAAAACACCGTATTCTCCCCCATTTATCGAGGCTTTAAGAATTACAAACCTCCCGTGTGTGTCTTTAACACACTCTAACAACTCCCCTACTTCCGGTATTAAATAATGAAAAATAAACTCAGTCAAAGCCATTTTACTGTAATTTCAGATGCTCCTTGTCACCCAAGTGAGTCTTCTATAACAAAGCAATATCCACCTTCTCCTTTCTAAGATTCAAGAGTACCTTCTTCCTTTTAATTGGTGAGTGACATCCCTTGATATTCCAGGTACAACCATTTAATCAAGTCATTAGGCTTAACCTTCTGCAATAACATTTAAATTCCAGAGAGGAGGAACCCGAACTACAAATTGCTGGGCCTTAGTGTCACATGATCTGCCAAATATAAAAACTACATAAACTAAACCACTACATTTAACAGACCGACAAAACTATTAAAAATTAAAAACAACGAAAACCAATAAACAAACCAACATATAAAGTGCCAATAGTGCTGAGTAGGGGAACTCTCCCCCTGCCCAGAGGGGGCAACTACCCATCCGAAACTGGCCATAAGTAGGCATCTAACCATCCAAGCCACCTTCACTTCTCCCAACTAGAGCCACACCGCAAACACAAACAGAAAAGAGTAAATACACCACAGAATACCAATATGAATTTAAAAAAATCTTTAAAAAAAAGGAATAAATGCCCCACCCATCCTTTGGTATATCCTAACTTAGAAATTGAAAATGTACATATCAACTGCCGCCAAACATAGATTAAACCAAATTATTATCATAGAAATAAAAATAGAAAAAAATAAAGCTCCAACCGGACATCTTCCATTTCTTTTACAAACAATAAAGACATACCCAAACAACACTATTTATACATACTAAAATTGTTCAAATTAGGTTAATTTGTCCACAAAGTCTGTTGCCTTCTCGGACATGTTAAAGAGATGATGGATCTATCTAAGGTGTTCTGAAGCACCGCTGGATACCTCAGGGAATACTGAATCCCAAGTTCCCTCAGTCTTCTCTTGACACCTTTGTAAGATTATCGTTTTTGGATCACCACTGCTGAGAAGTCCTGAAAGAACATGATCTTCGAGCCCTCATAAATTAGGGCCTTCAGATCCTTCCCCTGGACTCTGGCAACTTCCATGACTCTCTCCTTATCCTGGTAATGATGGAACTGCACCAGGAGAGGACGAGGACGTTGATCCAGACCCGATCTCCGCACTATGACTCAGTGAGCCCTCTCTAACTTCAATCCTCTCATGCCAGTCTCCAAGTCAAGGAATTTCAGCAGCCAATCTTCAACAAATTCCACCTTCCTTACCCTCAAGCAGACCAATGATCGGAATGTTTTTGCTCCTGCCCCTGTTCTCAAGAACATCCACTTGGTCACAAATTACAGACCTGTGTCTCCAAGGCTTGGATCCTATCCTTGGATGAACTGGCATCAGCTTCCCCCACTGTGAACCTGTGCTCCACCTCATCCGTCCTTTTCTCCAGGTTTCCCAGTAGCTGCTCATGCTTCTGCAGCATGAGAGAGATTGGAGCCAGCTTCTCTTCAATCTGTTTCCCCAACATATCGCAAGATTTCGCGAGCTTGTTCACCGGTGCCCGGAAAGTAATCGACTCGGAGGACCCTGCTGGCTGGATGCTCACCCTCCCTTTTTTTGGCATCTCTGGATGTCTGGTAATGCAGGTATGTTAATTTTTACACATTTCTTGGAACTCCACGGTTGTTCCAGAGTCCCAAGATATCGTGGTGGCCCAGGTTGGGTGGGTTGAAAGTTTGTCCTGCTTGTGCTGCGATGTGGAGCTCTGCAGTGCGATCTTCTTAGATCACCGCCATCTTGGATCCCCCCACTATACAAATTTTGATTTAATTCATTCATGAGTATCACTGATTGGGCTGGCATTTACTGCTGCATACTAATTGCTCTAGAGAAGGTGGTGAGATGCTTTCTGAAACCGTTGGAATCCATTGGGTGTAAGGACACCTACGATACTGTGTGGGAAGGAGTTCCAGGACTTTGATGCAGTGACAATGAAGGCACAGCAATACAGTTTCAAGTCAGAACGGTTTTTGCAAGTGGTGCTGTTCCCATACATCGGCTGGCCTTATCCTTCCAAGTATCAAGGAAGCCATTGGAGAGAGAGTACACAAGAGATTTACAAAATGGTCCCAGAGGCAAGAAACTTCAGTGATGAGGATAGATTGGAGAAGCTGGGACTGTTTTAATTAAAGGGGGAGTCTAAGAAGAGATTTTACGGAGGTTGACAAAATCTGGAGAGGTCTGGATAAAGTAGATGGGGAGAAACTGTTCCTGTCCATAAGAGGATCAATAACTAGAATGCATAGATTTAAAATGCTTTGCAAAAGAAGCAAATATAATATGTAAAGAAGTGTGTGCACACTGCAAAAAGGTATGCAATTTGCAAGTGTTGAGGAGGCAAGTTCAATTAAAGCATTTGGGGACGGCATTAGGTCATTATTTAAATAGGAACAATGGGCAAAAGGCTGGAGATTAACACTATGTCAAAATGCTTAAAGAGCTGATGCAGACATGGTGGGCTGAATGGCCTCCTTCAGTAATGTGATAAATCTGTGCTTCCACACTTTTTGCTGCCTCTTTGCTCATTGATTTCTTGGCTCCATTCTAGGGAACTGCTTTCTTCTCTCTGGTCATTTTTAATTTTAATTTCAATTTCAGTCACAGAAATTCATTTTTATAACTAATCTGTTATTTGAAAGAATGGAGATCAAACACTATATTAGTAAAATAGACAATTAAGTTTTTAGATGGGTATAGATTCCAAACTAGTTTATACGTGTCCTACTAGGGAAGGCAGTGCACTGTCTTACCCGACCTGGACATATATCTGGCTCCAATTTCATACCAGCTAGTCTGACTGGCTTCTACAGTGATCTAAAGAGGCATTCGTGTGTACCTGGATAATAAAGATCACCCTTTTCAGTCACAGATTATTAAAGGATTGGAGACACTCTGGAGGCAGGAAACATGCTTCCACTGATGGGTGAGTCCCGAACCAGAGGACACAGCTTAAAAATAAGGGGTAGGCCATTTAGGACAGGGATGATGAGAAACTTCTTCACCCAGAGAGTGGTGGGAGTGTGGAATGCTCTGCCCCAGAAGGCAGTGGAGGCCCAGTCTCTGGATTCATTTAAGAAAGAGTTGGATAGAGCTCTCAAAGATAGTGGAATCAAGGGTTATGGAAATAAGGCAGGAACAGGATACTGATTGAGGATGATCAGCCATGATCATAATGAATGGTGGTGCAGGCTCGAAGGGCAGAATGGCCTACTCCTGCACTTATTGTCTATTGGCTATTGTCTATTGTCTATTTTTATAACTAATCTGTTATTGAAAGACTGGAGATCATTCCGAGAATGAATGAATATATTAATAAAATACTTTATGGGAGTCTGGAAATCAATAAAAAAGGTAATCAGTTGGATTAAATAGATGTAACTTATTCTTGGAAAAGCGCAGCAGGTCTGGCAGCATCAAAGGAACAGGAGAATCAACGTTTCGGGCATAATGTCGATTCTCCTGTTCCTTTGATGCTGCCTGACCTACTGCTCTTTTCTAACAATACATTTTAAAGCTCTGATCTCCAGCATCTGCAGTCCTCACTTTCTCCTAGTAACTTATTCTTGTCCTAATTCAGTCACACATGCTATTGGGTTCTATGATTGGGACTGAACCATCCAGTGGTCAATACATTGGCTCATTACCAACTGAATGTAGTTGGATGATAACTGTCACAGAGTCTCACAGTAGATATGTGAGGAAGGTGCAGGACAGGTGAGTATGATGTACCATGACAGCAGATCACCTTGCAGGAATAGGCACAAGAAGGACAAGTCAGGACAGGACAGCTAGTAAGCCACACAGGTAACAATATGCTTTTTGTTGTCATCTTCTAAACTCTCTGCAACCTCTTCTAACTTGATGTAATCGTCACACCCATTAGTCTCAGTTGTCCCACCCACACCTGACTCTATCTTTTTATATTCATTCACAGGATATGGGCATTACCATCTAGGCCAAAATTTATTACCCACTCTAATTGCCCAGAGGGCAGTTCAGGCTCAACCACATTGCTGTGGGTCTGGAGTCATGTGTAGGTCAAACCTGGTAAGGATGGTAGTTTCCTTCTCTTAAGGATATTAGTGATCCAGATGGATTGCTAAACAATCTTCTCCCCATCATTAAAAACTATTCAAAGCCCTCCCTCTAAGCTAAGCTTTCTGCCCCACCTCTTTAACTTTTCCCTTCAGTCTCTTGTCGTTTTAGGAGGCTTTTCTCTGTCTATATGAGCATATTTCAATTTTCACATTAGAGATTTTTAATTTATGAGCCAAAAGCCAAAGGTTAAAAATTGTAGATGCTGGAAATCTGAAATAAAAGCAGAAAATACTGGAGTAGTCCCTTGCTCCAGTGATTGGTGTGGTGGTCCTGGGGGGTTAGCACACATGGGATTAAACCCCAGAGGTTTGAATGGTGGGGGTTGGGGGAATGCAACATGTCAGCAAGGGTTGCATCTGTACAGAGAGGAACAGTACAAATGGAGCTGCCTTTAACTTTCTGCAGGTGGATGGGTTTTGATTGAGTTTCATCTCACCCAATATTTCAGACCAATTCTGACAGTAGGTTATCGACCTGACACTTTTACTCTTTTTCTCTGCACAGATGCTGCATGACCCTGCTGAGTATTTTCAGCATTTTCTGTTTTAGTTTAAAATAAAATGGACTGTTTTATTGTCCTGGTTCAGTCATAGAACATGGAATAGATCTTTTCTGGCTGAGGCTAAGTTTACAATCAACGCATCATCAGCACATTGATGCTGCTCATTAATATCTTGTGGTTCCCATGAGGCAGATACACAACTCTAAAGTACGTCAGCAGCTGACGTATTGGCTGGTGTATATGTGAGAACACTGAAGAATCATTCTTCCAATGTATGCAAAATCTAAGGACACTAGGGATTATCTCTGGTGAGATTTCAATTGATTAAAATTGCAATTTGCTATCTAGGCATTTTTGGTCCACCAGATTTTTTGAGGCCGTGGTACAGTTTATTCAATGACTGACCAACCAGAAGTTCCTCTCACTGCTCTTGCCCACTAAACACTGGCTGAAAGTCTTCCCCAACCACTCACTCACCCTTTAAGGTTGTTGCCTCTTGCTAGGGTTCAATTACTTATACCTCAGCAGCCCTCATATACCTCACTGGAGCAAGGGGCCATTTTACATGGCTGTGCCTAGGTAGTGCTTAGGTAGTGCACAGGATATACCACAATCAACAGGCTGCACAATCTCATCATGCACACCAGATATTGTCTGCCAAAATTGAATGTGTCTCACTGTTATGGTTCACATTTTGACAGGACCATGTCAATGGATAAATCTTCCATTATTACTGCCTACACGATCTAACTTGTTAAGAAAACCTCTATTTCTGTCTACCAGCATCACAAAAGCAGCAAGTAGAGAGGTGGACAAAATAGCCGTCCAATGCTGATAGAAGGAACTTTGTTCTGTATCAAACCCATGTAGTGTCTGCCCTGGGAATATTTATAGAGACAGCATAGAAGGGTCATCTGGTTCACTAATGTCCTTTAGGGAAGGAAACAGCCATCCTTACCTGATGTGGCCAGACCCACAGCAATGAGATTGACTCTTACCTGCCCTCTGGGAAATTAGGGATGGGCAATAAATACTGGTCTAGCCAGTGGTGCCCTCATCCTGTGAATGAATATAAAAATTGTCACTAACCCATGTTGCTATCTACCCTGGGAGAGTTTGATGAGACAGTATTGAGAGAGTTTTACTCTGCATCCATTTCTTGCCCTGAAAATGTTTAATGAAACAGTGTAGAGAGAATTTTGCTATGTCTCTCTCCTATTTGGTATCTGCCCTGGGAGGATTTAATGAACCAACGTAGAAAGACCTTTATTCTGTATCTAACTTGTGCTGTACCTGCCCTGCCACAAGTCTGTGCTGTTCCTAGGCAGACACAGGCAAGGAGACAATCTTGATATATTTTTAATGGGTCTCCGTGGGTATGTGCACAGCCAGAGGGGAGGAGAGTTCAACATTAAAGTGTCATTTCTAGCAGTGACGTTTTATGCGCTAACATACTCAGTGGGGAATGTTTGCACTGTTCTGACCTTTCACCCACTCATACACGTATATTATAAACCACACTGACACCCACACTTTCACAAACTCTATACTCGTTGTATTTTACTCCATTGAAGCTCAGCCCATTGATAGAATTAGATACTGAGATGTGCTAAATATAAAGACGTAATGCATGTGACACACTAGCCTACATTCTGATCGAGCTGTAATTAAATATCTCTTTATCCTTTAAAAGGCCTCAGAGTGTCCTCACAACTGAGTCTGACCATAACTTGCATTCCAAAAATGATCTAGATTAGAAAACCTACTTGAGTTTCCTTTCTCCAGGTAAATAGTGCTTGCAGTTTAAATCAGTAGGTTCGGAACAGACTTGAGATGATACTTGGGTCCTTTTTGGTTTAGGGTTCACTTCCCTACTCACAGAGAGGGAGCTGAGAGAGTTTATTTAAAAAATGATCAATTGCTGTAGGATAGCTCTTGAAATTGAACAAAAATAATTTTTGTGTCTGAAGTGGGGGAGGCACTGGGACAGTATAGAAGGGGTGGTACTCTGTATCTAACCCATGGTGTACTTGTCCTGGGAATGGTTCATGGGACAGTGGAAGGAAAATTTTGCTCATCAATCAATGTCTAATATTGAAATTTTATTCTCCTGGATTTGTGCTGTTTAATGTGGGATGCTGCAAGGTCCAAAAAAGGGTTAAACCCTGACGTCATCATTTACTTTGAAATTAGCTCAATAAAACAGTGAAGGGCAAAACGGCCAGAACATTTGCACCCACACTCTACCGTCCCACTTCTACGACACTCACTATTACTGCCTGGCGCTCACTGACACATTCTTCAAGTTGTGAATGAGTCACAGGCAATGTTGTCCAAATGAACGTTAGTGACTGACGTGAAATGCAGGGGAATCTCCATTGATGAGATGCTTTTCAAAACATAGAATCCCCTACAGTGTGGAAGCAGGCCATTTGGCCTATCAAGTCCACATTGATCCTCTGAAGAGCATGCCACCCAGATCCCCTAATCCCTGTAACCTTGCATTTCCAATGGCTAATCCACCTAGCCTGCATGTTCCTGGAAACTATGGGCAATTTGGCATGCCCTAACCTGCAGACCTTTGGACTGTGGGAGGAAACTGGAGCACCCAGACAAAACTCACAGATATGGGGAGAATGTACAAACTGCACACAGACAGTCACTTGAGGCTGGAATCGAACCTGAGTCCCTGGCGCTGTGAGACAGCAGTGCTGATCACTGAGCCACACTTGAATATCTGTGTTAAATGCTACTCTTGGGAACAGTTTGGTATGCTTTCCTTTATTGGTCAGAGTGTTGAGTACAGGAGTTTAGAGGTCATGTTGCAGCTGTACAGGACATTGGTTAGACCACTGTTGGAATATTGCGTGCAATTCTGGTCTCCTTCCTACTGGAAAGATGTTGTGAAACTTGGAAGGGTTCAGAAAAAATTTACAAGGATGTTGCCAGGGTTGGAGGATTTGAGCTACAGGGAGAGGCTGAACAGGCTGGGGCTGTTTTCCCTGGAGCGTCAGAGGCTGAGGGGTGACCTTATAGAGGTTTACAAAATTATGAGGGGCATGGATAGGGTAAATAGGCAAAGTCTTTTCCCTGGGTCGAGGAGTCCAGAACTAGAGGGCATAGGTTTAGGGTGAGAGGGGAAAGATAGAAAAGAGACTTCAGGGGCAACTTTTTCACACAGAGGATGGTACGGGCATGGAATGAGCTGGCAGAGGAAGTGGTGGAGGCTGGTACAATTGCAACATTTAAGAGGCATTTGGATGGGTATACGAATAAGAACGGTTTAGCGGGATATGAGCCGGATGCTGGCAGGTGGGACTGGATTGGGTTGGACGGAAGGGTCTGTTTCCATGTTGTTTATCTCTATGACTCTATGACTCTATGGTGATCATCACTCCTAGGAACTTGATGCTCTTGACTATTTTCACCCCAGCACCATTGATGCAGATAAGGGTGTGGCCTACACTCCACATCCTGAAGTTAATGATCGGCTCCTTTATTTTGCTGACATTGATGGAGAGGTTATTGTCTTTATACCATGCTACTAAGCACTCAATCGCTTTCCTGTACTCTGTATCGTTGTTGTTTGAGGTCCAGTCTACAAAGATGGTGTCATCAGCAAACTTGTAAATGGAGTTGGGGTGAAATTTGGCCACACAGTTGTGAGTGTATAACGAGTATATTAGGGGGCTTAGGACATAGTCTTGTGGGACAGCAATGTGGTGGAGGTGTTGATGCCTATTATTGGTTGCAGTCTATGGTTCAGAAAGTCGAGGATCCAGTTAGAGAGGGGAAAGCTGATCCTATGTCTTGGAGCTGAGAGATGAATTAGGTTGGAATTATGGTGTTGAAAATGTGTTGCTGGAAAAGCGCAGCAGGTCAGACAGCATCCAAGGAGCAGGAAAATGGACGTTTCGGGCATGAGCCCTTCTTCAGGAATGCCTGAAACGTCGATTCTCCTGCTCCTTGGATGCTGTCTGACCTGCTGCGCTTTTCCAGCAACACATTTTCAGCTCTGATCTCCAGCATCTGCAGCCCTCACTTTCTCCTCCAAGGCGGAACTGTAGTCAATAAGTAGGAGCCTGATGTGGGTATCTTTGTTATCCAGATGCTCCAGGGATGAGTTCAGGGCAGGGCATTGGTATCTGCTGTGGACCTTTGCGCTGGTAGCTAAATTGCAAAGGATTAAGGCAATTTGGTGGCCTGGAGTTGATGTGAACCATGACTAACCGCTTGAAGTACTTATAGAGGTCCGAGCTACTGCATGGTAGTCATTGAGGCATAATGCATGACATTTCTTTGGCACTGGGATAATGGCGGTCTTCTTGAAACAGGTGGGGATTTTAGATAGTAGTAAGGAGAGGTTACAGATGTTAGCGAATACTCCCAGCAGTTGGTCTGTACAGGATCGGAGTGCACGGCTGGGGAGTCCATCAGGGCCAGCCGCTTTCTGTGGGTTTGCTTGCAAGAGAGCTGATCTAACATCTGGGTATAGGTGCAGGTGTAGCCACGTGTACAGGTGAACCTGAGGCTGTTGGGATAGGTGACTGTTTCACAGACCTTCTCTTTAAAGCAAGTGAAAAATGTATTGTGTTCATTGGTTAGGGATGGACTATCACTTTGTAGCTTGTTATATCATGTAAGCCTTGTCACAAATGACGGGTGTCCATGTGGTTGGTCTGGGTCTCAAACTTAGTTTGGTATTGCCACTTATTGTCTTCGATGGCCTAATGAAGATCGTACCTGGATTTTCTGTATAGGTCAGGGTTGCTCACCTTGTACACCTCAAACCTGGACTTCAGTAGAGAGTGAATCTCTTGGCTCATCCATGGTTTCCGGTTCAGATTAACTTCTTTGGCCCGCAGTCATCTATATACTTACTAATAAGGTTTGTTATGGTGGTGACATACTTTTATTAGATTAGATTAGATTAGATTCCCTACAGTTGTTTAGGTTGGCCGCTGAGTTCTTGAGTATGGGCCAGTCCATTGACCCTAAGCAGTGCCTCAGACCAACACTGCACAACTTTCTGTACCGGGTCCTCATGCTTCAATTTCTCCTTGTAAACTGATAGGAGGAGCACAGCGGAGTGATCTGATTTTCCAAACTGCAGATGGTGGATGGAGCAGCAGGCATCTTTGATGATTGTATGTTAATGGTCAAGGATGTTCAGACCTTTGGTGGGACAGGAGATGGTTTGGTGGTATTTTGTTAGCACCTCCAACAAATAAGAATGTAACCATCACCTCATTACAGTCAATAATATTACATTCACCGAATCCTCCAAGATCAATATTCTGTGGGTTACTGTTGATTGAAACTGAAGAAACCTGTTAATCCTGTGGCTACAAAAACAGATCAAAAGTTGGATATTCGATAACAAATGGCTCACCTGTTTTCTCCCCAAAGAATGTCCACTTTCCACAAGGCACATCATGAGTATAATAGAATACTCTCAAATTGTTGACACTGGAAATAACTGTTATATTGACAATGTATAAACAATGAATGTGCTTGTCCAATGTTCCTCTGTCATTGGTTTTAACAGAAGCAATGAGTACTCATTACGATTGCGACAATAGTTTTTAACCTTCTGCTCTATATTTGACATCTGGTGCCACTCTGTGGCCAATATGGTGCACTGCTGCAAACAGATCTCAACCACAGAGGGCCAGTGAATGAGAAACTCCACTGTGCACAGCATATCAACACCTGAATACAAACTTGTGTTGAAGCACTTTAACAGGAGACTATTCATAGTGAAACTATATTAAACAGATAATGATTATACATATGTACCTGGAATAAATAGGCAACACAGTTTAAGAAAAGTGTGTAGTGATTTATTTTTGGGGTATTTTCTGGATCTCTAGATTATTTTAGGTGCAGAGATGCCTTTTAGCATAATGATGTGCTCTTCTTGTTGGATGTGGGAGATCAGGGAGAATTTCAACTGGAGGGAAGGTTATCTAAGAGTACAACAGTACCTTGGTTAGGAAGAACATTATGGTTACACTTAAGGAAGATGTTCCTGAGAGAATGTCCAGAGAAGTTATATGGGCGGAACAGAGAAATGGGAAAGGGATGATCAATTTATTGGGATTGTACTCTAGGCCCCCAAATAGTCAGCAGGAAATTGAGAAGCAAATATGTAAGGAGATCACAGATATCTGTAATAATAATAGGGGATTTAACTTTCTAAACATAACACTGGAACTGCCATAGTGATAGGGCTTGGATGGAGAGGAATTTGTTAAGTATGTACAAGAAACTTACCTTATTCAGTATGTGGATGGAGCTATTAGAGGAGTAAAACTTGACCTTCTTTTGGGAAATAAGGCAAGTGACTGAGGGGTGTGTGGGGAAGCACTTTGGGGCCAGCGATCATAATTCTATTAGTTTTAAAATAGTTATGGAAAGGATAGACCTGATCTAAAAGTTAAAGTTCTAAATTGGTGTAAGGCAAATTTTGACAGTATTAAGCAAGAACTTTCAAAAGTTGATTGGGAGATGATATCTGCAGGTAAAGAGATGTTTGGAAAGTTGGACACCTTTAAAAATATGATAATGGGAGTTCAGGGACAGTCTGCTCCTATTAGTGTGAAGGGCAGGGCTGATAGGTGTAGGCAATACTGGATGATTTGAGGCTCTGGTCAAGAAAAAAAGGAGGAGGTTTGGACAAATGGGATCAAGGAAATCCCTAGATTATCTGGGAGTAGAAGGGCAGCAGGAGTATACCTAAGGGGGAAATCAGGAGTGCAAAAATATGACATAACATACCTTTGGCAAGTTAAGGAGAATCCAAAGAGATTCTGCAAATACATTAAGGGAGAAAGAGTAACTAGAGAGAGAATAGGGCCCGTTAAAGATCAGCAAGACTGTCTATGGAGATGGGTGAGATACTAAATGAGTACTTTGCATTAGTGTTTACTGTGGAGAAAGATATGGAAGCTAGAGAACTTGGGGATATAAATAGTGATATCTTGAAAAGTGCCCATATTATGGAAGAGAATGTGCTTAAAACTCTTATGGTGGATAAATCCTCGGAACCTTATAGATTTATCCCAGACCTTTGTGGGACGCTAGGGAAATGATTGGCCCCTTGCTGAGATATTTGTGTCATTGATAGACACTGGTAAGGTGCCAGAAGACTGGCAGTTGGCTAATTTGGTGCCATTATTTAAGAAAGGTTGTAAGGTAAAGCCAGGAAACTATAGACCAGTGAACCTGACATTAGTGATGGGTATGTTGTTGAAGAGGGTTCTGAGGGAAAGGATTTACGTATATTTGGAAAGGCAAGACTGATAAGGGAGAGTCAACATGGCTTTGTGTTTGTAAAATTATGTCTCACTGACTTGGTTGAGTTTTTTGAAGAAGTGACAAAGAAGATTGATGAAGGCAGAGCAGGACATGGAATGTTACAGCACAGTACAGGCCCTTTGGCCCTCGATGTTGCGTCAACCTGTGAAATGAATCTGATGCCCATCTATTCTACACCGTACCATTACTATCCATATGTATGTCCAATGCACATTTAAATGTCCTTAACGTTGGCAAGTCTACTATTGTTGCAGGCAGGCTATTCCACACCCCTACTACTCTCCGAGTAAAGAAACTATCCCTGATATCTGTCCTAAATCTATCACCCCTCAATTTAAAGCTATGTCCCCTTGAGTTAGCCTTCATCAGCCGAGGAAAAAGGCTCTCACTGTCCACCATATCTAACCTTCTGATTATCTTATACGTCTCGATTAAGTCACCTCTCAATCTTCTTCTCTCCAATGAAAACAGCCTCAGTTCCCTCAGCCTTTCCTCGTAAGACCTTCCTTTCAAACCAGGTCACATCCTACTAAATCTCCTCTGAACCCTTTCCAAAGCTTCCACATCCTTCCTATAATGTGGTGACCAGAACTGCACACAATACTCCAGGTGTGGCCTTACCAGTTACTTGTACAGCTGAAGCATGACCTCGTGGCTCTGAAACTCAATCCCCCTATCAATAAACGCCAATACACCATATGCTTTCTTCACAACCTGGGTGGCAACTTTCAGCGATTTATGTACCTGGACACAGAAATTTCTCTGTTCATCTACACTGCCAAGAATTTTACCATTAGCCCAGTTCTCTGCATTCCTGTTATTTCTTCTGAAGTGAACTACCTCACACTTTTCTGCATTAAACTTCATTTGTCACATCTCAGCCCAGCTCTGCATCTATGTCCCTCTGTGACCCACAACATCCTTCGGCACTATCCACAACTCTGCTTACCTTAGTGTCATCTGCAAATTTACTAATCCATCCTTCTATGCTGACCTCCAGATCACTTACAAAAATGACAAACAGCAGTGGCCCCAAACAGATCCTTGCAGCACACCGTTGATAACTGAGCTTCAGGATGAACATTTCCCATCAACCACCACTCTCTGTTTTCATTCAGATAGCCAATTTCTGATCCATACTGCTAAATCACCTTCAATGCTGAAACTCCTTATTTTGTGCAATAGCCTACCATGTGGAACCTTATCAATCACCTTACTGAAGTCCACATACACCACATCAACTGCCTTACCTTCATCCACCTGTTTTGTCACTTTCACGAAGAACTCAATAAGGTTAGTGAGGCACAACCTACCTTTCACAAAACTGTGTTGACTATCCTTAATCAAATTATTCCTTTCCAGTTGATTATAAATCCTACCTCTTATAACATTTTCTAACACCTTACCCACAACTGAAGTAAGGCTCACTGGCCTATGATTATCAGGGTTGTCCAGACTCCCTTTCTTAAACAAGGGAACAACATTTACTATCCTCCAGTCTTCTGTCACTACTGCTGTTGACAATGATGACATAAAGATTGAAGCCAAATGCTCTGCAATCTCCTCCTTGTCTTCCCAGAGAATCTGAGGATAAATCCCATTTGGTCTTGGGTTGTTATCTATTTTCAGATTTTCAAAATTGCTAAAGCCTCCTCTTTGTCAACCTCAATCCCTTCTAATCTCGTAGCCTGTATTTCCATATTCTCACTAACATTGCCCTTTTCCAATGTGAATACTGACAAAAGTATTCAGTAAGTGCTTCCCCTATAACCTCGGATTCCACACACAACTTTCCACTATTATCTTTGAGTGGCCCTAATCTTACTTTAATCATTCTCTTATTCCTAATATACCTATAGAAAGCCTTCGGGTTTTCCTTGATCCTGTCAACCAACAACTTCTCATGTCCCCTCCTGTGTCTTCTTAGCCCTCTCTTTAGATATTTTCTGACTAACTTATAACTCGCAAGTCCTCTAAAAGAGCCTTCAAGCCTCATCCTCACATAAGACTTCCTCTTCTTCTTGACAAGAGCTTCAACTTCTTTAGTAAACCATGGCTTCCTCTCTTAACAGTTACCTCCCTGCCTGATAGGTGTATACTTATCAAAGACCCACAGTAGCTGTTCCTTGAATAAATTCCACAGTTCAGTAGATGTTGTCTATATGGACTTCAGCAAAGTGTTTGACAAGGTTCCACATGGTAGATTGATTAACAAGGTTAGATCACATAGAATCCAGGGGAGCTAGCTAGTTGGATACAAAATTGGCTTGAAACTAGGAGACAGAAGGTAGTGGGCTGGAGTCCTGTGACCAACGGTTTGTAGCAAGGATTGATGCTGGGTTCATGCTTTTCATTGTTTATATAAACGATTTGGCTGTGAATATAGACATATGGTTAGTGGTTTGCAGATGACACCAGAATTGGTGGTGTAGTGGACAATGAAGAAGGTTATCTCAGAGTACAACAGGACCTTGATCAGATGAGCCAAAGGGCTGAGGAGTGGCAGATGGAGTTTAATTTAGATAAATGAGAGGTGCTGCATTTTGAAAAGGCAAATCAGAGAAGGACTTATACACTTAGTGGTAAGGTTCTGGGGAACGTTGCCAGCAGAGAGAGCTTGGAGTGCAGGTGCATAGTTCCATGAAAGTGTCACAGTTAAACGGGGGGGGGGGGGGGGGGTGAAAAAGGTGTTTGGCATGCTTGCTTTCATTGGTCAGTGCATTGAGTATAGAAGTTGGGGTGTCATGTTGTTGCTGTACAAGACATCAGTGAGGCCATTTCTAGAATACTATCTATTCTGTTCTGGTCTTCTTGCTATAGGAAAGCAGTTGCTAAACTTGAAAGTGTTCAGAAAAGATTTACTAGGATGTTGCCTGAATTAGATGGTTTAAGTTGTGGGGAGAGGCTGAACGTCAGAGACTGAGGGGTGATCTTGTAGAGATTTATAAAATCATGAGGACATGGATAAGGTGAATAGTCAAGGTCTTTTTCCCAGGGTAAGGGAGTCCAAAACTAGCGGCCATTGGTTTAAAGTGAGAAGGTAAAGATTCAAAAGGGTCCTGAAGGGCATATTTTTCACACAGAGGGCAGTACATGTTTGAAATGAGCTGCCAGAGGAGGTGGTGGAGGCAGATACAATTACAACATTTAAAAGACATCTGGATGGGTACATGAATAGGAAGGGTTTAGAGGGATTTGGGCCAAATGTTGGCAAAGGGGATCAGTTTAGAATATCTGGTCGGCAAGGATGAGTTGGACGAAGGGGTCTGTTTCTTTGCTGTATAACTTGGTAACTCTCTTTACATGAAAATGTTATAATACCTTTACTGAACTAATTACAAATTCTACATCATAAGCTCAATCACTTCCACTGAGGTCAACATAGAAGGTTTATGGTAATTTGATGATGGGACAAGATTCTGACATGATGCCATTGGAAGAAGAACTGTCAGGCACGGGGAGATATTAATAGTAAAGTTACAGCTAGTCCAAAAAAGTATTAGTCCAAAAAGCTGATACAATGCTACCTAAAGAGGGTATTCTAAAGTGCAATGAATATTGTAAACATTCTTATGTTGGATATAACATTTGCCCAAAGATTATTTTAAAATGATTTGGCAGTTACAGAGTTGCAAACATTACATGGAAAATGCTCCACAGGGACATCTGGCCTCAATAATTCAGGCCACTATTTATGCTCCATGCTAAAACTTATTCATTTCTCCCTCATACTCATATCTAGCTCCCTCTTATAATCATTCCCAGAGGTAATGTTCTACATTATTAGCTCTCTCTGGGTAACCAAGCTATTCTCAATTCCTTTTTTGGTTCCTTGATGACTACCTTATATTGAGGCTTCGTCCCCATAAGTGGAAAATCTCAAAGCTTGATTTTAACATGGTGTAAATGAATGAACATAGTGTAAGTTGAAATTTGGTCTCCTGTATCTATTTTGTCCAAAATGGAGTGACTATTTGTAGCATCACTGACCATTAGTACTATAGTCATGCTGCTAACATTGCATCACTATATTGGGTTAGAGTTAGTTGTTAGAATTAGTGACTACTGGTTAGGATTTAGAATTGTGAAGTTTACTGTGTAAACTTCAGGATTATGATTGTGCTAATTGGGCAATTCAGGGTTAGTATATTTGGTGTTAGGGTTTTGGTGAGAGTTAGAATCTGCCAATGACAATGATATTGTGACCAGATACAACAGATTTTTGAAGTAGTGATGTATCATTCTGTGATTTGGAAATTTGAAATAAATACACGAAATGTCAGAAGATCAGGCAACATCTCTAGAGGGAGAAACTGAGATATTGTTGCAGCTCAATGGATCAATTCTAATGAAAGGTCATTGATTTGAAACGTTAAATCTCTTTCTCTCAGTTTACATCCTCACTGATGCTTAACGTTTCTAGAAGTTTCTGTTTGTACTTTAGAGGCTGTCAGTACTGCAGTGCAGCTATTTTGAATTTGCGGCGCGGTGTGTTATGGCCGGACTCGGGAGTCGTAGCCCAGCTCCTATGATGCACCGCGCAGGCGAGGGAGACAGCACCTGTTCCAAAATGGCGGCCAAGCGCGCGCTGGTGATTTTGGCCAAAGGGGCTGAGGAAATGGAAACCGTGATTCCGACGGACCTAATGCGTCGGGCTGGGGTGAGCAGGAATATTGCCGTCTTTGCTCTGTATTTTGATAATAAAATTTTCGCAGTTTAAATTGAGAAATGTTTCAGTTTCGGGTGCTGTGGTGATTGGCAGACAAAATGTCCAATAAGCGCAGAGCAGGGGCTGGGCCTGGGCCTGTCCATGTCAGTCTGTGTAGTCAATAGGATTGCAGTTATTTGACCTGGATTAACCTCGATAAATTTCAGAGACGGGGGCAGATTGATCCTTCTCCCGTTACTGCTTCAGTTTTTTTTCTTTAAATAACCAAACGCATTTGGGGATTTGTACTGCAGATAGAATAATTAAAAGGTTATGTTACTGACATAGGAATCCAGAGGCCGAATGATTCATGTTTCAAATTCTAACTTGACAGCTGGGGAATTTAAATGGAGTGTAAGAATAGGTCATTTAGTTGCTAAAGCCTGATCAGTCACTTAAATCATGGAATTATAGTTAGAATTCTCCAGCTCACTCTGTCCGTGTTTGTTGTCAAGCACCTATTTACATTTTCCAATACTTGGCTTGCATCCTTGTAACTTTTGGTTGGGTGATATCCAACACATATATGCCTATATTTCTCAGTGCTCTACGTTAACAAGATCTTCATTTTGAAATTGTTTAATGACCTAGCGCCAGTTCCTTTTTATGGGAATTTTCCAGATTTCTGCTTTTTACATGCAGACATTTTTCTTAATTCACCTCAGAAGGAACTGACTCTTTTGTTTTTGAATCGTCCATAAATCCTAGAGACTCTAATCTGTATTTAGTTCATCTTTCCTTGTTTATTCAAAGTTATCAAGATTCCATTTAACCTCTTAATATGAATGAGCACAGTTCTGTTATTTCGTCTGTCTTTGTAGTTTAAAAGTTTAATAACCAAGTATAATTCATGTAAATTATTAGCACCACATTCTCTCCAATCACAATGTATCTCCCTAACAGCTGCTATCAGAAGTCCAGGTTTGATCTAATTGGGTTTCTGTGCACCTGAAACATGAATTCTACTCCATTGTGTTGTAGTCCTGTTGTTATAAAAACCAGGATTCCATTAGCCTTGGCAAGTATGATTATAAAAATGTCCACACTTGAAACAAGACTGTAATGTGTCTGGAGCTAAGTGGCCTTGGCAGAGCCCAAGATCAACATAAGTGAACAAGTTGTTCCTGAGTGTCGCTTGATGGCATTGTGGGCGGTCCGAAACCTGTTGATCTTCCAGCTGAAGGAGTTGACCCCGACTGAGTGTTGCATACTGGCACATTCCAAGGTCCAGGGCTACGTGTTGAGGGACGTGCTGAAGCCTGGGGCAGCTGCCGCCAAGGCACGGTGGGGAAAGACTACAGTGTAACATCTGCCTGCCTGAGCACAGGGGGCCGATACAGTAAGGGGGCTCTGCTGAACCCCCCCCACCGAGCTAAATATGTGGATAGTAATCGTACAGACCTGTATATATGAATGCTTACTCTGTCTCTGTATGCAAAGAAATGGAATGTTTACATATGTATGGCATGACCAATTGTACAGATCATCAAAATTATTTTATGAATAAAGTATATTTTTGAAATAAAAAAAATTGTTGCTGACAACTTGCATCGCTTTGCTGATTTGAGAAAGACTGGTTCAATAATTGTCCAGATTGGATTTGTCACATTTTTGTGAACTGAGTACCTTGGCAGTTTCCTAATTCAGGCACATGCTGTTTTCAGGGCCTTTTAATGTATCCTGTGCCTTCAGCTATTTCCTGATATGATGTGGAATGAAGAGAATTTGTTTGAAAACTAGCATGTGTGATGAAGGTGACGACTGGTTGAAGATGGTCTAAAATTATGAGCCTTGTCTTTTGCCTTGATGTGCTTTTCTTCACCATAACTGGAGATGAGATGTTTGGCAGCTGCCTCCTTTTTAGTTATGTATTTAATTGTCTCATCACTGTTTATGGGTACAGAAATTTATTTATTTTTTATCTTTTTGCTCTTCAGTACGCTGGTTTTGCAGTTTAGCATGTGAATAGACCTATATAGTTTCAGCAGATTGACACTTCACTTTTGAGTATGCTTGAAGCAGTTCCTGGTTGAAGGATATGTTGGACTATTAGGTTACATGTTTGTGGTTTACTACAGTTCTGCTGATAGCTTACTCTGCCTCATTGATTTCCAGTTTTTAAACTGCTAGATCTGTTCTAATTCTGTCTCATTCAGCATATCGGAACACAACACTATGCCCACTATCTTCAGTATGAAGATGGGACTGATTCTCCACAATGATTCTGCAGTACATTGGTCATGGACCAGTACATTTAGCCCATAAGACATAGGAGCAGATGGACTCCATTCAGCCCATTGAGTCTGCTATGCCATTCAATCATGACAGGTTTCTCAACCTCATTCTCCTGCTTTCTCCCTGTAACCCTTGATCCCCTTGATAATCAAGAACCTATCTCAGTCTATAACCTGGTGTTGTGATTTTTAACTTTAAATATACTCCATGACCTGACCTCTACAGCCTTCTGTGGCAATGAATTCAATAGATTCTCCACTCTTTGGCTAAAGAAATTTCTCCTTATCTCTGTTCTAAAAGTTCTTCCCTTTTAATCTAAGGCTATGCTCTTGGGTCCTAGTCTCACCTACCAATGAAAACATCTTCCCAATGTCTACTCTGTCCAGGCCATTCAGTATTCTGTATGTTTCAATTAGATCCTCCCCATATCCTTCTAAATCCCATCAAGTATAAATCTAGAGTCCTCAAACATTCCTCAAATGTTAAGCTTTTCATTCCTGGGAATTTCTTGTGAATCTGCTCTGAACACACTTCAGGACCAGTACCTCTCCTGAGATATGGGGCCCAAAACTGCACACAATTGTGGCCTGACTGGAGCCTCCGAAGTGCATCCTGCTTTTATATTCAAGTCCTCTCAAAATAAATGCCAGCATTGCATTTGCCTTCCAAACTACTGACTCAACCTGCAAGTTTACCTTGAGAGAATACTGGACTAGAACTCCCAAGTCTCTTTGCACTTCAGACTTTGAATTTTCTCCCCATTTAAAAAATAGTCCATGTCTCTGTGCTTCCTACCAAAGTGCATGACCTCATGCTTTCTCACATTGTACTCCATTTGCAACGTCTTTGCAATTGTCATAACCTGTCCAAATCCTTCTGCAGCCTCCCCACCACCTCAATGTCTATCTTTGTATCGTCTGCAAACTTAGTCAGAATGTCCTCAGTTCCTTCATCTAGATCATTAATGTATAAAGTGAAAAGTTGTGGTTCCAACGCTGAGCCTTGTGGAGCACTACTTGTCACTGGCTGCCATCCTGAGAAGAACCCTTTTATCCCCACTCTCTGCTTTCTGCCAGACAGCCAAGCTTCTATTCATGCTAGCACCTTGTCTGTGACACCATGAGCCCTTCTCGTACATAATGCTATGCAGCACCTTGTCAAAGGTCTTCTTGAAATCCAGATAGTTAACATCCATTGGTTCTCCTTGGTCTAACCTGGCCATTACTTCCTCAAAGCATTCTAGCAGATTTGTCAAGCCTGATCTTCCCTTGATGAAACCATGCTTACTTTGCCGTATTTTACCATGTACTTCCAAGTATTCAGAAATCTCATCCTTCACAATGCAGGAGCTTACCTGCGACTGAGGTTAGGCTAATTGGTCTGTAATTTTGTCTTTTGCCTGACTCCCTTTTTAAACAGGTGTGTCATTTTGGTGATTTTCCAATCCTCTGGGACCCTCCTTGATTTTAGCAATTCCTGAAAGATCACCATTAATGCCTCTGCTATCTTTTCAGCTATCTCCTTTAAACTCTGGGGTGCAGTTCATCTGGTCCAGGTGATTTCGGCCACTTTAAAAGTTTTTAAGTTATATTTTAAGTTAGCTTCAGCTTTTCTAATAGGAAGTGGTGTCTCAGCTCAGACAATGCATTAAAGGTGTGAGGTTAAAGTCTGTCTTGTCCCATTGTTGAGACAAGACTGGTTCTGTTTCTGAAGTGGGGCTTAAAGAATCTTACATGAATTTATGCAGTTTTTGAGCAAAATAAAATGTAACTCTGCAAATACAAATTCACCCCATAAACTTGTGCTGCATGTGTACAAGCGTATGAGAAGGTGTGAGGGTGTGTGTGTGTGTGCATATGAGAGAGAGCTTGTGCAAGAGAGAGGGTCTGCGTAAGTATTTAGGAATGTGTGCTCGCTTGTGTATGAGTATGTATAGTGGAGTGGGATCACCTGTAGTGTGACATGAACCAAAGGTCCTGGTTGAGGCCATCCCCATGGGTACTGAGCTTGACTATCAGCCTTTGCTTGGCCATTTTGCGTTGTTGCTTGTCCCGAAGTCCATCTTGGAGGATGGCTACCCCAAGCTCCAAGGCCGAATGTCCTGGACTGCTAAAGTGTTCCCCGACTGGGAGGGAACACTCTGCCTGGTGATCATTGCGCTGTGCCCATTCATCCATTGTTGTAGCAACTGCTCGGTCTCGCCAATGTACCATGCCTCAGGGTTTCCTTGCCTGCAGCGTATGAGATAGACAACGTTGGCCGGGTCACATGAGTACCTGCTGCGTACATGATGGGAGGTGTCCCCATGTATAATGGTGATATCTATGTCGTCACTCTGACATGTCTTCCAGTGGCTGCCGTGATAGGGTTCCAAATCTTTGTTCCCTGTAGGACATTAATAAATCAGTGAATCTATGGGTGATTTTTTTTTCATAGAAAAATATCACTTAAAAAGTATGTGTTGTACTTACGACTTTATATTACATCTAAAATGTCTTGGTTATGCGTATTATGGCTATAATGACTGAAAAGCATTCTAATAGGGGAGATGTCTTATGTACAGAAAGTTCTCCAAACAACAAAGGGATGACTTTCTGATTAATCTGTTTTTAAAGGGGTTGAGGGTAGAACTTTGGACAGGCCAATTCTCCTACTCCTCTGATGCTACCTGACCAGCTGTGCTTTTCCAGCACCACATTCTCTACGCTGATCTCCAGCATCTGCAGCCCTCCCTTTCTCCCAAAAGCAACATCACCAATACAATGATCACTTAGTGCACTGGAGTGGTGAATTGATTATGTACTGCAGCCATACTTGTTGAACTGTAAGCATTAGACTATGTGGTGTTAGATGGCTACTAATTGAGCAAAGCTGAAATAAAAACAAAACATAATGTTGGAAATACTCATGTCAGGCTGCATCTGTGGAGAGAGAAGTCATTAACACTTCAGATCAATGACCTTAATCAGGATTCGAAAAAGGTTAGTTGCCTTGGGATTTGAAACCTGATCAAAGACAAGGGAAATAAAAATAAATGAAGCTGAACAAGATTTTCAAAAAGGCAATTTGAAATTGTATTGGAGTGGAGAGCAGAGATTTGAATTTTTTTTGTTTTGGTGAAACCAAATTGTTAAACTTGTGTAACAAATTAACAACATGAAATATAAATGATATGAAGGTTTTGAATCTGTCAATGTTTGCATCTAAAAAAATCTGTTTAGAGATTTACTTTGGTTAGTATGTATCTAAAGTTAAATGTTAACCAGATTTTCAGACCAAATCATTAAAAGGTGTACAATTTGGAATATCGTGGGTGAAGTTTCTGTGATTATGTAACCTCCTGTTGGTAGACTTCTAGACAGTGTATTTTAAAATCTGGTTTTAATTGTAATCCATGGTTGAATTTGAATATTGTGTATAGCTTTTCCATTTCTTTCTATTCCATCATCTCCCTGCATTATCCACTACTAAGGTAGGGGGTGAGAGTTGATGTCATTTTAAGTTTGCTATTCCTGTACATTGGTAAGACAGTCCTGTGACAGCTGTCTTTCTAACATGTCTCATGCTTTTGCTGTAATTCCAGTTAATATTATGTGGATGTACCTTGTGTCTGCTATGTATTTTTTTATATGATGATGACAGGACCATGGTCTGTGTCTCAAATGATTTACCTACTGCTATCCTTACATTAGATAAGAATGTAGAATTCTGAAGCTATTGCAATTTAATTGTCTCAATTTGCTCCTCACGTTGTTCCTATTGTTAATGCTAATGTTTAATTTGTCATTCCTTATGATCTGTTGAGTAATTCCTTTCAGGTCTGGAAGGACCTGTTCTAGAATTTTTTTTCTCACAATTGAAGTGGATGCTGAAAGCATTCTTAAATGTTTATTTTTGCTTCACTGGCATTCCAGTGGCAGTCCTGAGAAGCTGAGCATTCAAGGTGCCTTACTGCTGTTTGATATTAATGTTTTATATTTCAGATAACAGTAACAGTGGCAGGGCTGACATGTAAAGAGCCTATAACATGCAGTCGTGATGTAGTTATTTGTCCTGACTCCAGCTTGCAAGATGCAGCTAAACAGGTATGTTGTCTCTGCTTCAGTGACAATTAAAGGTAAAAGGGAGTTGTGTTTGAGCACTGCTTAATTAAACTGCATTCAATTAACTTTAAACTCATAATCTAATTCAGCTGCATTTTGCAATTGGCATGTACTTCCTTTCAGATTGGAGTTTGTACACTTGCAGTGTTGATGCAAATTCAGTGCACATCAAGGTGCCTGGTAGCTGAGTATAGTTGTTAGACTGAAGTCCTTTTGGATCAGTTGGCTGTAATATTGAGCTGCTCACTTTTTTGAGCAGCCTAGAAATATTGCAATTTAAAAAATATGATTAAATATGTTGTTGGCAAGGTCTCTCCTTTAAATGTCCTCAAGATACTGAGTAGTGGACTACTCCGGTCCCGGTGTTATATGTTCATCCATAATTTTCATTGGTAGGGAACTTGGAGATTGTGACCTGGAGAGCCAGATGTATTATCAAGTCAGGATATGTGTGACTTGAAGGAGAATTCTCCTAAGGTGATGAGATTCATAAGTGCTTGATGCTCCTCTTCACAATTTGGAAGATGCTGTTAAAGAACCTAGACAAGTTGCTGTTGTGCATCTTGCAGATGGTGCCCACTGTTGCTATTATGTGCTAATGGTGGAAGGAGTGAAAGTTTAAGGAAAATGGGATGGTGATCATTCAGATCTGCTTTGTTTAGGGTGTTGTTGAGCTTCTTGTGTTGTTGAAGCTGCATATATCTAGCCAATGGGGAGATAATTGGCTGATAAAATGCGTAACAAATTCAATGGACATGACATAACGTGAGTAAGTTCTACCTTTTGTGAAGTAGATGTCAGTGCTGTACATATGCTGGAACAGACCAGAGACACCGCCATCTCTGGATTGTAAGTCTTCACAACAACTGGAATGTTCTGGATGTAGGTTTGCTCTCTGAGCTGGAAGGTTCATTTTCAGATGTTTCATCACCATACTAGGTAATAACAGTGAGCCTCCGGATGAAGCACTGGTGGCATGGTCCGCTTTCTATTTGTGTTTAGGTTTCCTTGGGTTGGTGATGTAATTTCCTGTGGTGATATCATTTCCTGTACTTTTTCTCGGGATGGTAAATGGGATCCAAGTCAGTGTTTGTTGATAGAGTTCTGGTTGGAATGCCATGCTTCTAGGAATTCGCGTGCATGTCTCTGTTTGGCTTGTCCTAGGATGGATGTGTTGTTCCAGTTGAAGTGGTGTCCTTCCTCATCCATATGTAAGGATACTAGTGAGAGTGGGTCATGTCTTTTTGTGGCTAATGATGTTCATGTATCCTGGTAGCTAGTTTTCTGCCAATGTAGTGTGTGTAGCAGTTCTTGTAAGGTATTTTGTAAATGACATTAGTTTTGCTTGTTGTCTGTATAGGGTCTTTCAAGTTCATTACCTGCTGTTTTAGTTTGTGGGTGGGATTGTGGGCTACCATGATGCCAAGAGGTCTGAGTAGTCTGGCAGTCCTTTGAGATGTCTTTGTAGGGGAGAGTGGCTAGGGGTTCTGGATGTGTTTTGTCTGCTTATTGGGGTTTGTTGCTGAGCAATTGGTGGACTGTGTTAATTGGATACCCATTCTTTTTGAATATGCTTTATAGGTGATTTTCTTCTGCTCTGTGTAGTTTCTGTGTGCTACAGTGTGTGATGGTTTGTTGAAATAACGTTCTAATGCAACTTCGTTTGTGTGTGTGTGTTGGGATGATTGCTTCTGTAGTTCAGTATGTGTTGTTTCCATGTAGACGCTGGTTTGAAGTTCCCCATTGGCTGTTCGCTCTACTGCGACATCTAGGAATGGCAGTTTGTTGTTTTCCTCCTCTTTTAGTGAATTTTATGCCAGTAAGGGTATTATTGATGGTCTTGAAGGTTTCCTCTAATTTGTTTTGTTTAGTGATGACAAAGGTGTCATCCACGTAGCGGATCAAAGTTTGGGTTGGATGGTTGGCAGAACTGTTTGTTCAAGTCTCTGCATTACTACCTCTGCTAAGAACCCTGATAGCGGAGATCCCACGAGTGTTCCATTGGCTTGTCTGTAGGTTTTGTTGTTGAAGGTGAAGTGGGTGGTAGGTCCACTAGGTTGACAACATTGTTCTTGCTGATGAAGTTGGTGTTGGTGTTGGTGTTGGTGTATGTGACTTTGGTTCTTCTAATAATGTAGTCAGTGTTTCCTTGGCTAGATTGATGTTGATGGATGTGAACAGGTCTGTTACGTCAAAGGAGACCATTATTTTATCCTCTTCTATCTTTGGTGTTCAGGAATTCTTACGTGGAATGGATGGGGTGGCATGAGCCTTCTACTCAGTGTTTTAGTCTTTGGTGTAGCTCCTTGGCCAATCTGTAAGTTGGTGTTCCAGGTAGCAAGAGTATGGGTCTGAGAGGGGCTCCTGATTTGTGAATTTTGAGTAATCCTTAGAAGCGTGGTGTGTTGGATCTGTCTGGTTTCATTTTTTTGGAAGTTGGTATTATTTATTTCTCCCAGAGGAATGGAGAATTCTCCAGATGAGGAAGGACACCACTTTGACTGGGACAACACATCCATCCAAGGACAAGCCAAACAGAAACATGCACGAGAATTCCTAGAAGCATGGCATTCCAGCTGGAACTCTATCAATAAACGCATTGACTTGGATTCCATTTACCACACACTGAGGGGGGGGGGGGAGAACAATAAATTACATCACAGGAAGTGATGTTGCCACAGGAAATGACATCCAAACGTAGGGAAATCAAACCACAAATAGAAAGCGGGCCATGCCACCAGTGCTTCATCTGGAGGCTCATTGATGATGTTACCTAGTTTGGTGACGAAATGTCTGAAAACGAAACTTCCAGCACAGCGAGCAAACCTACATTCAGAACCTCAACCTGAGCTACAAATATTCTTAAAACTCGCTAAGCTGGGATGTTATCAGGGTTCATTGCTTTAGTTGTATTCAGTGCACACAACATTTATTGAATTTGCTGGCATTTTTGTTTTAATTCACCTGTGGGATGTGAGCATTGCTAGCTGGGCAATGTTTGATGCCCTCAAGGTGCTGGTTAGCTGCCTTCTTGAACCACTGCAGTCTGTGTGCTTAGAAGGGAATTCCAGGATTGTGATCTAGCAACAGTGAAGGAACGGTGATATATTTCCAAGTCAAGATACGGAGTGGCTAGGAGGGGACCTTGCAGATGGGTAGTGTTTCCATGTATCTAATGTCTTTTCCCTTCTAGTTGGCAGTGGTCATGGGTTTGGAAGGTGCTAAGGATCTTTGAATTTCTGCATTGCATCTTGTAGTTAATATGTACTACTGCTACTGAGCATCAGGAATGGAGGGGCTGACTGTTTTTGGATGTGGTACCATTCAAGTGGGCAGTTTTGTTCTGGATTGACATCGAGCTGCTTCAGTGGTGTTGGAGCAGCACTCATCAGACAAGTGGGGACTATTCCATCACACTCTTGACTTGTTTGTAAATAGTGGATAGACTTTGGGAGGTACATTACTTTTTTTTTTAAATTCCCTACGGTTATGGAAACAGGCCCTTTGGCCCAACAAATCCACACCAACCCTCCGAAGAGTAACCCACCCAGACCCGTTCCCCTAGCCTGTATTTTCCACTGACTAATGCACCTCTATCACTATGGGCAATTTAGCATGGCCAATTCACCTGACCTACACATCTTTGGACTGTGGGAGGACACTGGAGCACCCGGAGGAAACCCACGTGGACATGGGAAGAATGTGCACACTCCATACAGACAGTCGCCCAAGGTGGGAATTGAACCCAGGTCCCTGGCACTGAGGCAGTAGTGCTAACCACTGAGCCACCGTGCTGCCCCTTGCTACAGTATTCCTAGTCCCTGAATTGTATTTGTAGCAACTGTATTTATATAGCTGATCCAATTTAGTGGCACTGGTAATCCATGGGGTGGTGGTGCGGGGTTTGGAATGCCATTAACTTAAGAAGTGGTGATTAGATTGTCTCTTATTAGAGTTGAATAATGCCTGGCATTTGTATGGTGTAAATGTTACTTGCTCGTTGTCAGCCCAAACCTGAATATTGTCCAGGTTTGGATTGCATTTGGATGTGGACTGCTTCAGTATCTGAGGAGTTGTGAATGGTGCTGAACATTGAGCAATCATAGATGACGCAGAGAAGGTTCTTGATAAAGCATCTGAAAATTGTTGAGCCAAGGATACTACCCTCAGGAACTCTCTTGCAGAGATGGCCTGGACTTGAGAAATCTGATCTCCAACAACCATTTTCTTGTATTCCGGGTATGTCTTCAGTCATTGGAAATTTTTCTTACTGATTCCCATTGACTCCAGTTTTTCTCGGACTTTTTGATGCCAAACTTGGTCAAATGTGGCCTGATATCAAGGACTGTCACTTCGAACTCCCTTCTCGAATTTATCTGTGTTGCTTGTATTTGAGCAAAGGAGCGGAGTTGTCCTAGCAGAACCCAAACTGGGCATCAGTATGCAGGGTCTTGCTGAACAGGTACTGCTATAGCAACTGTGACGTTGGGAACCGATGATAGATGCTCCATTTGGTATTTCTGGCTGATCGTGGTTGCAAATGTTTCAGTCTTAACTTTCACTCACTGCTGGACTCTGCCATAATTGAGGAAGGGACTGATCATTTATCTGCCTCCTCCCGTTAGTTGTTTAATCCTCCAACCCCATTTACAACATAAGCACTAGTCAATCCATACTTCAATTGTTGTTTCACATCTCAAGATGAAAATCTTAAGTAATCACATTGTGTATTCTAATGTATGAGATTCAGCACATGTTTAGATAACCCAATAGAGGAGTGAAGATGTGTAAGATTGCTTGCTGGTGTTCGGTCTCCATTTTGTTTGATGGCCTTTTAGCTGTGTCACAACAATTTACTTAGTCTAGTTTATAAAGAAGGCCAATATGTCTGTAAAAATGGACACTGTCCTGCAAGGTTGTCCCTGGATATGACTGTCCTTAATTTGCTGTTGCCAAAACTGGTTTGTTATCATGGCATTAATCATAAAGGGAGGCATTTTGAATTCAGTAACCCCTTAACAACAGATTGGATCTTTTTAAAGATGAGAATTCAAAGCTTCTGAGGAAGATGGACTAGAAGTACTCCTCCACGGCATTGAAGCATAATTGGCTATGCTTTGAGGAACAATAATTCATCAAAAGTTAATAAAGCAGCAATCTTAAGCTTTCAATCTTTACAATAAACACAGACACCAACTTTAAGCAAAACTTCAAGAGGATCTCTAAGAGACACCATCCAAGGGAGAGAGATTATTTCCAACAGAGTGCTGAGAAAAGGCAAACTATCTAAGGTCTGCTTTACCGAACTAGGGTACAAGCAGCTATCCTGATTAAATTTTGTTTCTTCAGACTGGACTGCTGAGGTCCATGTATATTAGTGATTTCCAGAACCAGAAAACAATGTTGTGGATGGTATCAACACACCAATTGTTGTGCATGGCCCCTCTGAGCAGCAATGCATGTGCTCAGCTGTGCAACTTGGAAACTTTGCATGGTAGAGCTACAACCTCCAATTGTGTAAAAGTAAAATAGAAGAGACTGTACTCTTCCTCAGAATGTGTTCTGTTTATTGACTTGCTGTGAACTGTTTGCTAAATCTACACAAGGCACAGGCCTGACCATGGCTGAACACTCTGAAGTTTTTGTTTCTTTATCTAAGAAAAGATCTATGGTATTCGAGGCAATCTAGAGAAGGTTCACTAAGTGTTACCAGGTGTGGAGAGACTGTGTCTGTCTTATGAAGGCACGTTGCATAGATTGGGCCTATACTTGTAGGAATCTAGAAGAATGAGAGGTGACCTTATTGAAACCTTAAAAATACTTAAGGGATTTGACAATGTAGGTGCAGAAAGATTGTTCTCCCTTGTGGGAGATTCTAGGATGAGAGGGCATACTCTTAGAATGTACACTTAAGACTGAGACGAAGTGGAATTCCGTCTGACGATAATGAATCTGTGGAATTCTTTACTGCAGAGGAGTGTGGAGGTTGGTTAATTTAAATATATTCAAAGCTGTAAGTTAAGAATATTCAAGTCTAAATATATTCAACGATTATGGGAGAAGGAAGGAAAGTGGAGTTGAGGATCCTGTTTAGCCATGCCCTCATTGAATAGTAGACCAGACTTAATGGGCTGAATGGCCTATTTATGCTCTTCCCATCTTATTGAAGCAACAACCCAGCTGTTAACTACATAACCCTTTACCTCCGAATCTTTGAGCTAGTAACCAGCCTGCAATAATAGATCTTCCTTAGTCTTTATAAGTATCTTGTAACTGTACTTACTTTAACCTTCTGTATCTTAGCTAATTGTCATTTTTTACTTTGTGTTTTGAACAATAAGTTTTGCTAAAATAAATTTTAAGCTAACCTTTGCTCTTGCTTAATCAGCAGTAAAGCTTTAGTTTTATGTCTTAAATGGAACACACTCAAAACAAAACTAAAAAGGAAGTTAAATGTGCTATATAAATTTACAGTTCGTGGGCCATTCCAGACACACCCAAATCGTTCATGATAGTTACGATGCTGAGCTATGTCTGCATTCTTCATAGCCTTGAAATATTTCGATAGCACTTTTTTAAAAAAAAAAATTTTCATGCAACATAAGCTCTGGTGATGAGGCCTGTGTTTATTGCCCATTCCTGATCCTATACACCATCCTAATTCCTGTAAACTGTAAATCTTGTGAATTCCTGCACAAATAACAAACCAATAAAGCTTTAGTCTTGGGCATGATTAAAGGTTAGTTTATTACGCAATTATTAACTTTTGTACTTGTATTTTAATTTTGGTACAGTTAAGATACTGATCTTCCTTCATCTCTAAGTATTATTGTTGTAGGCTGGTTATTAGTTAGATGATTTGAGGTAGAGGGTTTGCAATGGCTTCTGCAGTTGAATAGCTAGAGGTTGCTTCTGTAAGACCATAGTAAGAGGAGCACACAAAGGCCCTTCAGCCCATTGGGTCTGCTTTACCATTCAATGAGATCATGGCTGATCTACCTGCTATGCAGTATATCCATTTGTGGGCTTAGAAATTAGCAGTGACTGTTTTGAGTTCTGTGTTCGTATGTTAGTTTTTCTGTGGCTAAGAATAACCCTTATTGTTATAATTGTTATTATTGTTGATTTTTTTTTTTGCAGTGCCTAGGTGAAGTAAGAAACCTCATTGGACAGGACCAAAAGCCACTGTTCAATTTATTCTATCTGTGTTAACGTTTAAATGGGTTTGTTCACTTTCACTTGATGGCATTAGGTTCTCCTTTTATGATTCTACCAGTAATGCTGAACACACAGTCAATAATTAAACAGTTAGCACAAATTTGATTAACAGCTAGTTTGTGGCTTTTTGCAGGGTCCTTATGATGTGATTGTATTACCTGGAGGAAACCTTGGGGCCCAGAACTTATCTGAGGTGAGTTCAAATAGAATAACAGAATTATTTGAATTTTTGAGATTCTGTATCTTGTTCCATAATTTTTTGTTTGTTACTGTTGGAAACACCACTTAATGGGTGACATTGTTTCTTTGTCCTTTTGGTTTATCAACGTTTGATACAAAAACTAAGTGGAAATGCAGATTGTGAGGAGGACACTGGCTACAACGGGTCCGAAATGGGTTAGGTGAGCAGGAAATAAGGTGGAAGATAGGAGTATGAAGTAGGGAAGTGTGAAGTTATTCATTTGGTTACCAGAATAGAAAAGCAGAATATGTTTTGATAGGTTAAAATTTATATGTTCAGAGACTTTGGTGTGCTTATACATTGGATGTAGAAAAGTAGCATATGGTGTGCCAAACACTTCAGGTAAGTGGCATATTTGGAGTACAGAAATAAGGAAGCCTTGCTACAATTGTACAGGGTTTAGTGAGTCGACACTTGCAATATTGTGTGCAGTTTTGGTTTATATTTTTAGGGAAGGACATATTTGCATTGTAGATGGCTTAGGTAAGACTTCCTAAATTGGTCCCTATTGTAGGAATATCTGCTCCTACTGAGAGGTTGATTTTCTATTTTCTCTGGAATTTTGAAGAATAAGAATAAATTCAAGATTCTGAAGGGGCTTGATAAGATAGATGCAAAAGATTTGTTTCTACTGGTTGGGGGCTCTAAAGCATGGACCAGTATCTTGGGCTAAGGTGCTGATCTATTTAGAACTTAGATGAGAATAAATTACTTCCCTCAATAGTTGTGTATCTTTGGTGTTCTCTACTGCAGAGTGTTGTAGCTGCTCCATCATTGTCTCTCTGTCTTACAGGTATTCAATGTCTCAGGAGAATCTAAGAATATTGGGGAGTGAGGTAGGGAAGTGGATTTGAAGCCCAAGTTCCATGATAATTCTGTTGAAAGGTGGAGCAGGCTGAAAGAGTCATATGATCCATTCCTACTATTGTGTTCATTAGAAAGAACATTTTCAAGTCCCAAGTGTTTTTAGTCAATTAATTATATTTGAGGTATAATTTCAGTTGTTTAGGCAAACACATGAACCAAAGATGTCTAAAACAAATGTGCCAAATGACCACACCCAGCTGGGAAATCCTCTAGTGGTGAATAGTCTGTACACCTAGTATCAACTAGCTCTACTTGCCTGTTGCTGCTACCCCATATACCTGCTCTTGAAAGCCTCTTCTCGATCACCTCTTGACTTTCTCAGTTTCAACAAGAATGATGACTTTTCTAACCTTTTTCTCATAACTGAAGTAAATCTGCAGCCTTTCAAATGCCATTGAACTATTTTTAAGTCTAGGGTCTAGAGTTGTCCACAGTACTTCAGCCAAGGACTAATCAGTAATTTAGAGTTCTAGCTGATCTTTGCTTTTATACTCTCTGCCTGAATTTATAAATCGCCTAACTTTTTGTTTTTAACCACCTTATCAATTTGTCCTGAACTATATTTTTTCTGGTTTTTCGAAGGAGTTCAGTGTATAAATACCAATATCTCTCTGTTCATTTATACTTTACAACTTTTAGAACAGCTTCTTGGACCATATTACAGAACCTGAGAACATGTCATAAAATAGAAAATGCAACTTGTCTCCTGACAAATGAGAAATGTACCTGCCATAGAAACTATTAGCATGTGCCAACTCGCAGTATCCTAATTGAAGCTTTACTTTTTTATTTTTGTCAGTCTCCAGCTGTAAAGGAAGTGCTGAAGGACCAAGATTGCCGGAATGGTTTGATAGCTGCTATCTGTGCAGGTATGGCTTTCTTGACTTGTGTATATGAAACTCCCTGTACTAACTTCCCTTGACTTGGTTGAAAGCAAATGCCATACTGACCAGAAAGATCATGTTTTATCTCTAGTCTATATAAATTTATCTGACTTCCTCCATAGAATGTTGGCGGTTCTAGGCAGGGGGTGGCCTTAGCAATTCACCTTATCTCTGCCTTCACGATTTTATAAACTTTTATAAGGCCCCTCTTTTTTTTTTCCCCCCCAAAAAAATGTAAAATGATCACTCCTTATAACTCAAACCCTCCTGTCTTTGTAACATCCTTGTAAATCTTTGTTGCACTATTTCCAGTTTATTAACATTCTTCCTAATGCAAGGCAACCAGAATTGTACTCTGTACTCCAAATGTGGCCTTACCAATGTCTTGTACAGCTGTAACATGACTTAGCAACCTCTCTACTTGATGCTCTGACCAATGAAGGCAAGCATGCGAAACTCCCTCTTTGCCACCCTTTCTGCTTGTATCGCCACTTTCAAGGAACTATGTACCCAAACCTGTAGGTCTCTGTTCAACAACAGGATTCTACCATTAATTGTGTCAGTCCTGCCCTGGTTTGTCTGACCAAAATGCAACATCTTGCATTTATCTGAATTAAACTCCATTTGCCATTCCTGAGGTCAGCCTGGGAGAATGAATGTGCTAATGGGGTCTATTAGTAGTTGACAATGGGTTGTGTGTGGTAGCAGCCCATGTGATGACAAGGCCTGGTGTGTGGGAGTTAAGGTAAAGATATGGGAGAAGGTGCTTCAGCCTTAAAATTGTTGAATGTGATATAAAGACCAAAAGGCTGCAGACTTCCCAAGTGGAAAATGAAGCGCTTTGTTGGAGCGCTACAGTGAGCTTGAAACAGGTATTGGCTAGGGAACATGGTGTATTGAAGTGACAGGCAACTAGAAGCTCAAGAGTCTTTTTTGAGCGGATAGAACATGGGTGTTCTGCAAAACAATCACCCGGTCTGCCCTTCATTTCCCCAATGTAGAGAAGACTACATTGTGAGCAGAAATATAGTAGAATAGATTGCATGAAGTGCAGAAAACATTACTTCACCTGGAAGTAGACGGGCAGGTTTTGCACCTTCTGCGATTGCAGGAAGGTATTGGGAGTGAAGAAAGGGTTGACCAGGATGGTCCAGAAAGAACAGATCCTGCGGAAGGCTGACAAGGGAAGGGAGGAGAATGTGGTATCCTGCTGGAGGTGAAAGAAATAGTGCCTAATTAATGTGAATGCTGGTGGGACGGTAGATAAGGACAAGTGGGACCCTATACCTGTTGTTTGAGGAAAGAGAGGGCGTGAGGGTTGAAGCGCAGAATATGGGTCAGATCCAGCTGAGAGCCTTCAGTCAACTGTGGTGCTGAAAAGTCCTCGATTATGGAAGAAGGAGGCCCCATTGTCAAATTTGGCATCGTCAGGACAATGTAATGGAAGAACTGCGAGAACAGAGTCAGCACTGGAAGCATGGTGTGAGGTGAACCTTTTTGAGGTGTTGACTTCAAGTAACCTCATATTGCAATATGAGCAGCCTAGTGTTCTTTCCTGTGTTTGCTTTTCCATCTGCAAGATTCAAACCTGCAACACTTGTATAAAGTGCTAAAGTGCCTGTCTGGTTGGTTCATGTTTCTCTCTGCTTTTAAATGTCTTTGTGGTATCTTTACAACACCCATTTGTCTTGTTTGCTAACCACAGCACTTCCTGGGTAGAGTTACTCAGCATCCATTCTCGAAAGGCAGAATGTTTAGTGGTTTTTCTGAGCACTGCCCCATTCCTGGCTACTAAGTGAGGCATGAGACTGAAGAAAAGCAGGGTCACTCCTTGGCCAGTTTATCTTGTTGATGGTCCGACTGAGAGTGTTAGACACCATTTGATGGAGGTAAAAACAATGACTGCAGATGCTGGAAACCAGATTCTGGATCAGTGGTGCTGGAAGAGCACAGCAGTTCAGGCAGAATCCGAGGACAGGCAAAATCGACGTTTCGGGCAAAAGCCCTTCATCAGCACCACTGATCCAGAATCTGGTTTCCAGCATCTGCAGTCATTGTTTTTACCTCGTTGATTTTAACCCTACTGCGAATCCTCTTGCAAGGATGCCTGCCTTGAAGACGTTTTCCTCCTCTCTCTACAAGAATCTCAGGGAGTCTCTCTCCCACTGCAACTCCCAGGTCATTTCCTCTGCCCTGAAGCTCTTACTCTATGCTACTCTCTCCCCACCCCCACCCTCCTCTAGCTTATCTGTCCACACTTCAGGCTCTCTGCCTTTATTCCTGATGAAGGGCTTTTGCCCGAAACGTCGATTTTTGCCTGTCCTCGGATTTTGCCTGTCCTCGGATGCTGCCTGAACTGCTGTGCTCTTCCAGCACCACTGATTCACCATTAGATGGAGATTCAATTTTAAAGTGAACTTATTCCCTCTTGTAGGGTTTAGCTTGAAAGTCTTCTGAGCCCAACACCTGGGAAAGCTATTCTGTGGGGATCAGCAAACATAAGGGTTATGGAAGTTGAGATGCGACATAAAGTCTGTTGTGTGCTGTGTGGTTGAATGACCCTGTCTGCCACCTTGTGGACTGATATGAATGGTAGCCTGTGTAAACAACCAAATGACTCTGACTCTGCATTTTCCTCAAGATGACTTGAGCCCACCTTATCCCTAACTGACTCCTTATCTGTCTCTCTCCTGGATAAAACTCAAAGCAGAAGCTTTATTGTAGTCAATGCAATATTTGCATTAGGATGCAGAAAGACTAAAGGGTTATTTGCAAGCACTGACTCTTTATTTTAAAAATAATCGAGCATTTTTCTGCATGACATATCCCTTCAATTCCTTGTCACTTTTGCTGCTGCGGAGTTCTTTTCACTGGAAGATAATGGAATAGCACAAAATAATTCTGTCTTTAATCAGTGGTACATATCAGGGCCACTTGGAAGGACGAGAAAAACACTGGGGTTTTGACTGCTACAGATACGTCAGGATGTTAAGTCAACTGCTGATTCTGTTACATATGTTCAATTATCTGTAAAATGTCACCTTGTCAGCTCTGAAAGATTTTTTCTTTTTTTTTTCCCCACAGAATTTTTAAATTTAGCTACACCATAGTTGTTCCTGAGTGAATGCCAATCTGGTCACCATGTTTACTGCGGTCCTAACTAAAGGCAATGAACTTGTATTTATGTGGCATATTTCACATTGCTTCACATCCCCTGACCAGCTTATTGAAATAGTTGCTCAGTTGTATGTTGTGGGCAGAATCTTCGTGGTCCAGTGATTTGTCTCTTGAATGTGCAACAGACAGTTGCTCATTCCTGAAGAAGGGCTTATGCCCAAAACGTCGATTCTCCTGTTCCTTTGATGCTGCCTGACCTGCTGCGCTTTTCCAGCAACACATTTTTAAGCTGTGCAACAGACAGTGAAAAGACACTTGCACTGCACTGACACCTGCAAAGATGATCCTTTTATTCATTTCATATTTGTTCCATTAACCAAATATAACTCTTTGTAATAAATCATCTAAGATTTATTAGATATACTTGGTATAATTAGTCTGTCACATCTGACAAAGCAAATGTATTAATATTTGCAGTGCATGTTTCAACCCTCAAGATGATAGCTGAAAGGAGGTTTCATTTATTTATCTTTTGTTCTGACCTTCAGAACATTAAACAGCTCTTTCATATGGTTATAGTCACATCAGCATGAATGGATTGTGAAGAAAGATGATATTCTCTCAGTTGCCTTGAAGCCTTCAGACTACCATGGTATGCTATTGACACTAAGACAATCGAGTTTGCAAACCTGCAGCCCATTTACATTTCCTTGTTAAGAAAATCCAATGCTTATTTATTATTCTTGAAAACTGTGTACTCTTATTGCCAGTTTTTCTTCTGATGGAAAGGAGTTAATGTACTAAAATGCAATATTTGTATTTAAACAGACTGAACTCTATCAATTATTTTTCAGCCCATTGACCCTTTGATGAAGATCCCTTTGTAATCTTAGTAGACAGTGAAGAAGGTTTTCTGTGCCATCAATTTTGGTCTCCTCTGCAAACTTGCTAACCATGCCTTCTCTATTCTTATCCAAATCATTAATATAAATGACAAACCAAAGAGGACCCAGAACTGATCCTAGGGGAACACTGCTGGTGTAAGGCCTCCAGTCGGAAAAGCAATCCTCCACCACCATTCTGTCTCCTGCCAATTATGTATCTAATTGGCAAGTTCACTCTGAATCCCATGTGACCTAACTTTACTAATTAGTCTACCATGTGGAACCTTGTCAAAGGTTTTATTAAAATCCAAGATAAACACGGGTTACTGCTGTACCCTTATCAATCGTTTTGATAACTTCCTCAAAAAACTCAATCAAGCTTGTGAGACATGACTTTCCTCACACAAAACCATGTCGACTACACCTAATCAATTTCTGCCCCTCTAAATGTCCATAAATCCTATCTTGTATAATCATCTCCAACAACTTACCCACAACTGAAGTCAGACTCTCAGGTCTATAGTTCCCCAGTTTCTCCTTACAAACATTCTAAAACAAAGGTACAACGTTAGCCCCCTCCAGTTGTCAGGCACCTCACCTGTATTTCTGCAAGAGGTCTCAATTCCCCCCCTTCCTTTCCACAATATTCTTCTCCAGTGTTGTGTCGAATTAATCTTAAACACTGGAGCCTGTGTTTAGAGGCAGCATTCCATTATAAACTCTACCATAGTCTAGTGCCTTTAGAATGCCACTAAACTTTGTGATTTGGGACTATAGTTATCCAAAATATCTAGTCAATTGTTAATAAGGTCTTATTAAGAAGCAGTCATTTAGATGTCCTCTATTGGCTAAATAGACAGGAAAAGTGTATAACCTGTGAAATTGAGGGCAGTTCACTGATACTAGAGTGCAAACAAAGGGTTGATGCAGTGTGTGTTGACGTCAAATTATATGGGAGGCACCCTGTTCTCTATCTGTACTATTTAGGGGAGTCTTTCTCCACCTTCTGTCTGATGAAGTCAGTTGCCTGGCAAGCACTACCCTTTTAACAAGGACTTGATAAATATATTTATTTCTGATTGTTTTCTATATGCTAATCATCTTTTTAACCAAAGATGAATACAGGACAGATTTTTAAGGTGTCTGGTTATCTCCTTCCTCTAGTTTGAGGTCAGTGTTTTAGTTTACATTGTGCTGAGGATTGTCATTTTTCTAAACACTCTTAGATGAAGAGGTACACCAGGCACAAACCTGCTAATGTGGAAGCCTGTACCAAAAGACTTTTGCATTTCCAAGGACACTTTTGAATTTCCAAGAAGAGAAAGAAAAGGCATTATGATATGCATATAAATTTTGTACAAATATTTTCATACTTGAAGATGCAGAATTTACTGCGGATCCAACTTCTTTGAAAACCCATGCCTGTTAGCTGCCCATCTCTCTCAGGAAGGCATTTACTTTTCTTCCGCTTGCTCTTGAGCTCAGGGATTTTATTTCTCTTGCATTTTTGATGTTTACGGTGATTTCTTTTAGTTAATGTAAACTTCAGGTTGTGAGACTGAGCTACAAAATCTTCAAAACTATAAGCCAGATTAATCAGTATAGTTACATGCATTGTTGTTTAACCAGATTTTTGGTGACAAGTTGTGCAAAACAACCACCTTTTTAAAACATCTTTATTTTAGAAACAAAGTGCTAAAGAAACTCAACAGGTCTGGTAGCATCTGTGGAGAAAGAAATAGTTAATGTTTTGTGTTCCATATGATGATTCTTCTGTTTTGTTTTGCAGGCCCCACAGCTCTATTGGCTCATGAAATAGGCTATGGGAAGAAAGTCACAAGCCATCCTCTTGCTAAGGACAAAGTGATGAATGGAGGTAAGGGGTCAGATACATGCTTGGTATCTAGTATGCATTTTTCTTTTAACAACCTGGTAGGAAAGCTTGCCACCATCTTATGATCAAATTTTCATGTTAGTGTGTGATTCCTATTATTTTAATGCTATATTTAAATTAATGAAGTTAATTAATGAAATCTCTTGTTTAAAATCTTAAAGGTATTTAGCTTCCTGTCTGAATCCACTGCTTGCAACTTCTGTGTGTTCAACTGACTATACAGACCAGAAGTTGCTAGGTTTGATGTTGCAGAATTGACAAAACTCAGATGGGTGGCAGTAAAGTATTTGTTTTATTAATTCATGGGATGTGGGTGTCCTTGGCCGGTCCAACATTTATTGTCCATCATTAATTACCCTTAAGCTGCCTTCCTGAAGTGGTGCAGTATTTCATTTGGCTCTCTACTGGGGGAATAGTCCGGAAAATTGGTCTGCTTTTCTCCTGCTCCTGCATACGGTTGGGAGACTTCCTACTGAAAAATGCTGCTCTGGTATGCACAAGATAAAATTTTTGCTGTGGTTTCTTCTCCATCCTACATGTTCCTTCTAAGGAAGCCTTTGTGCTTTGGTCTTATGGTTTTGAAAAATTAATTTGATCTTGGCTTCAATGCCAAAAGCTCTGTGAATCCAGTTGAAGTCTAAATTTTTTTTTGTTCTTGAATGCAACTTTTATAAATGTTTCATCAATACTGTGTTAAATGTCTGAACTTAAACTGGTCGATATCTGGATAAACTGAATGGATCAACCCAGTGAAGTAGATGGAATTGCAATGTTATTCCAAGACCTTTGTACTTTTATTCAAGATGTTTTCAATCAAGCTTGTTTCATCACCAGTACCCATAGCTTTAATACTGTATCAGTATTGTTAAAAGTTTGCTCTGCTTTGCTTTATTCCCTTTCAGATCATTATATTTATTCTGAAGCTCGTGTGGAGATAGATGGGAACCTTCTTACCAGCAGGGGACCAGGCACCAGTTTCGAATTTGGCCTTGCAATTATAGAAAAACTTCTTGGAAAAGAGATGGCTGACAAAGTTAAAGCTCCTTTGGTCCTGTGAAACTGCCAACTTTGGAGAATTGTGGATGGAGTGGTGGGAAAGGAAGAAATAAGTTGAATTAATTGGAGACTTGCTGCTTAGAGAACAATTTTTCATAAGTAGAGCCAATATGACAGGTGGAATTTTGACTTTAATAATCTTTTAAGCATTTTCAAAGCAAATGCTACTGAATTGGACTAACTTGCAAGATTTAAATCCTGATGATACTTAATTACTGATAGGAATTGACTTCCAAATTTCTGCTCCTTAGAAATTTGTTAAAGTTTTAATCTTTCCTTTTGTTCTACTCTGTGAATTGAATAACCTGAGGTATGAATTTAGCTTGAATTCCTGTAATTTAAATTGGAACAGAAGATCCTTCTGTATTCAATACCAATAACTTGCATTTTTTCTGTATCCCACACCTCTCCAATTATATCTTCTTTTTGAACACTATTATTGTCATGTAACATCTATATTTTATGGGACAGGAAAACACCTTTATAACTAGCATACTTGTCACACTGCTACAGCAGTATTCTCAAAAGGAATATGTTCCTTGGCTAGCTTCATGCCTTACACTTGATAGAACTTTTCTTTAAAAGGAGAAGATGCCCTTTTGTAATTTTTCCACTTTCTCAGCTGCCAGCTTCATGTAGGTTAGGAATCGCTCTTTCTAACATCATATCTTTGTGCTAAGGGCCTCTGTGTAAGTTCCTGATGACTAAGATGTGTGTTTTATAAATGATACCCTGGGAATTGTTCTGAATTTGGCATTTAGCCACAGTACCGTAACTTTGTAACAAATACTAATTAAACAGGTGGTTAGGCTGTGGGTTAAAAGGCTTATTAAAGCAAAACTTCATGAATGTTTTCCATGTAATTTCTGTAAATGCTTGATTAGATAAGGATGTGAGATTATAGTTAAAATTCCACAAGCCACTGCTTGTGAAACCCATCTGTCCAGCTCTATAATATAGCCTTTAAGTAGACATTTCAACAAAATTTGAGTTTTATGTATTCTCAGAAAATACCACAAATCTGTTGTCTGATATCAGTAGTGGCTTTTCTTGACTGCAGCAACAAATAAAATCAGTGTCTGGATATTGGTGTGCATTTATTCCTGCTGGTCTGGTGATTTGCTATATCGTGCTAAAGCCTGATATGCTAGTTTACCACCTGATTATGGAGTTAACTTTGTGGCGATTTTCTTTCTGCGTGGATACCTTGTGATTTGTGGATATGTTGTACTATGTGCTACCTGAAAAACAATGACATGGTTAATTTTCCAGAGGACAGGATCAACAGCACTATTGTAAGAGAATTGCATAGTGTTTCTCGATCAACTATATTCTACAAGAATACTTTATAATGTTTCTTTGTCAGTTTGGTTTATTAGAAACATTTGCTTGAGTCAGAAAAATCATGGTTTATTTCCAACAGCAGGATCTAAATACATAATCTAGGCTAACATTAAAGGAGTGCTCCATTGTTGTATTGTCTTTTGGATGAAACTGGAGCTCTGTCTGCTAATTAGAAGTAGAAAACTCTGATTTCTTCAACAGATATTCTGAAATAGATTTAATGAGTCACTTATCCCTGCTCTTAGTAGGTTTTTCACTGCTCACTGGTGGTCATCTTTCTCTCGACTAATGACCACTTCAGAAGCAATTAATTGGTTTTTAAGTACTTCTTCGAAAATCTTTTTTCAAATTTTACTCTTGGAACATGGGCATTATGGTTAGGCACCTTTTATTGCCCATCCATAGTTGCCCTTGAGGTGGTGGTGAGCTGCTGCCTTGAGCCGCTGCAGTCCATATGTTATAGGTAGACCCACAATGCCCGAGTGGAAATTCCAGGATTTTGACCCAGTGACAACGAAGGAACAGTGATATATTTCCAAGCCAGGATGGTGAGTAGATTGGAGGGGATCTTCCAGGAGGAGGTGTCCCCATGTATCTGCTGATCTTCTCCTTCTGGATAGAGGTGTTTCAAGGCTTTGGACGCTGCTGTTGAAGGATCTTTTGTGAATTTCTGCAGTGTAAGTTGTAGATAGGAGCAGCAGTGTATACTGAGTGTTGGTGGTGGAGGGAATGATGTTTCTGGTGTGATTCCAGTCAAGTATACTGCTTTGTCCTGGATGATGTCCAGCTCCTTAAGTGTTGTTGGAGCTATACTGACCCAGGCAAGTATTCCATCTCACTGACGTGTGCCTTGCAGATGGGGACAGGCTTTGGGGAGTCAGGAGGTGAGTTACTCGCCACAACAAAAATAGAAATTGCTTGAAAAGCTCAGCAGGTCTGGCAGATTTCTGTGGAGAGAAATCAGTTAATGTTTCAGGCTGAGTGACTGTTCCTCAGAAGACCCAAAATGTTAACCCTGATTTTTCTACACAGATGCTGCTGGATTTGCTGAGCTTTTCCAGCAACTGTTTTTTTTGTCTGATTTACAGGATCCACAGTTCTTTCGGGAGTTACTCACCACAGTATTCCTAGCCTTTTGACCTGCATTTAGAATCAAACAGCATAGAAATAAATCCTTCAGTCCAACCAATCCATGACAAACATAAGTGTAAACTATAAACTAGTTTCACTTGCCTGCTCCTGGCCCATATCTGTCCAAACCTTTCCTATTCATGTACATATCCAAATGTCTCAAACATTGTAGCTGTTCCCATATCCACCACTTCCTCAGGTAGTCCATTCCACATATGAACCAACCTCTGTAGAATTTTTAAAAATCCCTTTTTTTTAAAAAAAACTCTCCTCTCCTCTTAAAAAATATGTCTTGAAATCCCCATACAAGGGAAAAGGCACCTACCATTAACCCTATCTATACCTCTTGTGACTGTAAACCTCTATAATGTCACCTAAAAATTCACCAAAGACCGCACCTTCCAAACCCATGACTATTTCCATCTCGAAGGACAAGGGCAGCAAGTACTTGGGAACATCACCACCTGCAAGTTCCCCTCCAAGCCACTTACCACCCTGACTTGGAAATATACTGCTGTTCTTTCAGTCGTTGGGTCAAAATCCTGGAATTCCCTCCCTATTGGCATTGTGGGTCAAACTCTAGCAAGTGGACTGCAGTGATTCAAGAAGTAGCTGACCACCTTCTCAAGGGCAAATAGAGATGGGCTATCAATGCTGGCCAGCCAGAGGCACCCAAGTCCCACAAATGAATTTTAAAAAACCCTCTCGGCTCCAGTAAAAAAAGGTCCCGGCCTTTCTTCATAACTCAAACCTTCCATACCTGGCAACATTATGGTAAATCTCTTCTGAACCTATTTGTAGCCATTGTATTTATGTCTAGACTAGATCTCTTTTCTGGATAATGGTAACCCCCAGGATGTTGATTTATGGGGGACTTGATGGTAGTATCATTGAATATCTCGGGGCAATGGTTTGTTTGTTTGTTTCTTTCTTTCTTTCTTGTTGGACATGGTCATTGGCTGGCACTTGTGTAGCACAAATATTACTTGCTCCCTATCAGCTAAAGCCTGGATATTATCCAGATTGTGTGTTTGAATATGGACTAATTCGTATCTGAGGAATCATGAATGGTGCAGAACATTTGTACAATTGTCAGTGAATGTCTCCACTTCTGATCTTAAGATGGAGGAAAGGTCATTGCTGGAGTAGCTGAAGCTGGTTAGGCATAGAGCACTACCCTAAGGAGCTTCTGCAGACAGATCCTGGCGCTGATATGAATGTCTTCCAACAACCACAGCCATCTTCCTCTGTGCCAGGTGAGACTCCAATAAGCATAGAGTTTACCACTGATTCTCATTGATTCTAGTTTTGCTTGGGCTCCTTCATACCACATTTAGTCAAATGCAGCTTTGATGTCACTCTCACCTCACCTCTGGAATTCAGCTCTTCTGGTGCATATTTGAACCAAGGCTGCAATGAGGTCAAGAGCTGAGTTGCACTGGTGGAACTCAAAATGTGCATCAATAAGCAGGTTGTTGCTAAGTAAGTGCTGCTTGATAGCACTTGATGATACTTTGTCATTTTGCTGATCAAGAATAGACTGGTGGTGGTAACTGATTGGGTTGGATTTTGTCATCCTCTTTCTATGTACAAAGCATACCTGGGCAATTTTTGACCTTGTTAGGTTGATGTCATGTTGTAGCTGTACTGGAACAGTTTGGCTAATGGAGTGGAAAATCTTCAGTACTATTGTGAAAATGTTCTGTGCCCATTGCCTTTTGCAGTATCCAGTGCCTCCAACTACCCACATATGTGGATGCAGCTGGCAATTGTGCATAAACAGTGGCCTCAGTGGCCAATTGTTTGGTCTTTGCGGGATACATGCTGGTGTACATGTTCATGAACCCTGTGGGTTCATGAAACAGCCTCTGAGACAAAAGACAGTCAGTGCCTCTGTTAATATAGCACTAATTCAACTGTTTTTGTTATCTCTATTATCTAACTAAATCCGAGTGGAGCCTGAACTGAATATCCTTTAACCCAGGCCTGTCATCAATTGAGCTAAAGTCATATACAACCATGGTTAAAAGAATGGAAATATTTTGTTCATCCCTTTGGTACAATGTTTCCATTTAAAATATCCCTCTACTTAAGTTACACCATGGCTGTCATAAATTAACTTTGCCAATGGTTTTTGTTTCTGGTCTAATTATTAAGATGTCATGATTGGATTAATTGTTTTCAATAAACGCAGTATTTTGATACAAGTATTGTTTAGTGGATTATTTGAAGTTTTTTGCCCCCCCCCCGTAAATATTTTCCTGCTACCTACTCCAAGTACGTATTGGGCAGGCATCCATTTATGTTCTGTGGCCTTGCTTTAAGGATTACTTTGAAATAATAAATACTTACATTTTACATGTTTCATACTTCCTTGATTCTAGATTTCTTAAGCTTCCAGATGAGTGTTTGAGAAGCCTTTTTTTAAATGAGAGTGAATATGTGGAAATATTTTCATTCCAAATGTGATTTAATTAGCATATCAACTCCTTATCCAAGTGGACAGTTGAATTAAGATAGCGACAGTTATGTATTTCAAATAAATAGACTGATTTTTTAAAAAAATCTTGTTTTTGGATGCCAGAAGTTTGTAAAATAATTGTCTCCTGAACAATTGCATTTTTTTTGATGCAACAATCTATCAAGCATAAAGCCATTGGGAGTGTTACCCAATTTATTTGTTATATACTTGGAAAATTAGTCCTCTTTCTTTTGGAGTTAGAGAGGCCTATAAATAAATCACTACTGTTGAACTGTTTATCATACAACACATTTTTTTCTCCTGTGCTTGTAAACTACGGAAGGGGAATTGTTTTCATTCTATTTTCTACCCACTTTTTTTGTTTTCTAAAATCACTTCTTGCTGCAGTGTGCTTTCATGGATTTCTCCAGAGTTTCATCTGGTACCCAAAGTTGTCATTCTCCATGCATGATGGTGATTGGTGGTAACTGTCCATTGGGATTGAGGAGAAAAAGATGAAGAGCAACAGGTGCTATATAGAACTTAAGAACTTGGAGCAGGAGTAGATGATTCAACCCCTTGAGCCTGCCTTGTCATTTTTCATCACTCTTCGACCCATTACTAATTTAAGAATCTGTGTATCCCAAATTTACTCTGTACCCTGACATTCACCACATTCTAGGGTAATAAATTCCACAGATTCATGATCCTTTTTGAGAGAAGTGTTTCCTCCTCAACTGTTTTAAATCTGCTATCCCTTTTCCTAAAACTATGACCGCTTGTTCTAGATTGCCTAATCTAAGGCAATACAAGGAAATATTTGCTCTACATGTACTTTGTGAATCCTCTCAATATCTTGAGATCCACTAGATCGCCTTTCCTAAGCACTACAAAATGTAGATCAAAACTGCTCAATTTCACAATGATTACAAAGATGACTGGTTTGTCTCAATCTAACAAACCACCTCTGATACAATTACTACCTCAAGTAATGCTATACTCCATGTGCAGTCTCACTAATGCCTTGTACTGTTGCAGTGACACCTATTTTTATAGTCTATTCCTTTTGCAATAAATGCCAAAAGTCTACTTCCCTTCCTTATTATCTGCATTACCTTCTCTAGTTAGTTAGCAGAAGGACACTCCTTCCCTTATATCGAAGTTTCTCTCCCACTCATATCATAAGTTACCTTTCTATTATTCTGACGAAAATCGATGACCTCTGATGTAGGAGTAAGTGAGGACTGCAGATGCTGGAAATCAGAGCTGAAAATGCGTTGCTGGAAAAGCGCAGCAGATCAGGCAGCATCCAAGGAGCAGGAGAATTGACATTTCAGGTGTAAGCCCTTCAGGAATGAGGAAGGTGTGCCAAGCAGGCTAAGATAAAAGGTAGGGAGGAGGGACTTGGGGGAGGGGCGTTGGAAATGTGATAGGTGGAAGGAGGTCAAGGTGAGGGTGATAGGCCGGAGAGGGGGTGGGGGCAGAGAGGTCGGGAAGAAGATTGCAGGTCAAGAAGGCGGTGCTGAGTCAGAGGGTAGGGACTGAGAGGGGAAATGAGGAAGCTGGAGAAATCTGCATTCATCCCTTGTGGTTGGAGAGTTCCTAGGCGGAAGATGAGGCGCTCTTTCTCCAGGCGTCGTGTTGCCATGGTCTGGCGATGGAGGCGGCCAAGGACCTGCATGTCCTTGGCGGAGTGGGAGGGGGGAGTTAAAGTGTTCAGCCATGGGGCGGTTGGTGCGGGTGTCCCAGAGGTGTTCTCTGTAACGTTCCGCAAGTAGGCGGCCTGTGTCCCTAATGTAGAGGCCACATTGGGTGCAGCGGATGCAGTAAATGATGTGTGTGGAGGTGCAGGTGAATTTGTGACGGATATGGAAGGATCCCTTGAGGCCTTGGAGAGAAGTGAGGGGGGAGGTGTGGGCGCAAGTTTTGCATTTCTTGCGGTTGCAGGGGAAGGGGCCGGGAGTGGAGGTTGTGTTGGTGGAGGGTGTGGACCTGACGAGGTAGTTGCCGAGGGAGTGGTCTTTCCGGAACGCTGATAGGGGAGGGAAGGGAAATATATCCTTAGTGGTGGGGTCTGTTTGGAGGTGGTGGAAATGACGAAGGATGATACGATGTATCTGGAGGTTGGTGGGGTGGTAGGTGAGGACCAGCTCCCAGGAGGACCAATTCCAATACCTAATGCATCCTAATGTATTTAATAGAAGTGTAATTAGACAAAATGATAGCCATGAAGAGGCAATTATTGAGACAGGTGACAAAGCTTTGTTGATCTTGAGGATTTTAGAAAGAAAAGATGGAGAATTTTGGGGAATTTTAGACTAAACCGCTGAGGAGTATACGCATTGTTATTAACGATAAAGGAAGGAAACAGTGGGTGCACAAAAGGCCAAAATTTGAGAAGTAGAACCATGTCTGAGGGGTGCAAGAGAAAGTAGGAGGAAAAAGAGGGAGAACAAATCATGAGGGAATCTAAACACTAGGTTAAGAATTTCAAATTTGAGATATTGGAAATGGAGAAACTCTAGACTGGCAAGCGTAGGTATGATGAATGTCTATTTCATATATATTCACTGCAGCTACTGATGACTTAGTCTTTACATTGGCCAGATACCTATCTTATAACCAAGAGAGCACTGAAGACTTTCAGATGGAATCCATTTAAATTTGAAACATTAACCCTATAGTTATAGCTGAGTCCAAATTGGATGGAAACGCAATGATAACATGTAATTTTCATTAGTATTTGTGACTGGCACAAATTAGAGATACAATCCAAAATTAATGCCCAGATTCTATGAAACATTGGGGAATTAGGGTGCATGTAATTGACTCAAGCTGCTTGTTTGGCAGGCTTGCTAAATTGTAGTTTGGGAATAAAAGTAACCCATAATTTTAAATACACAAGGTTTTTCTGAATATTATTCCTGCTCTGTATATGACTGAAGCTTCAAATCTGAAGTACAAAGAATTGCACCAGACTGGTAAATATCAAAGCTGGGAAACTGTTATGTGACTATTGAACCTCACTGTTTTTATATCATGATTTTTACTCTCGACTAGCCCCTCTGGAAGTTTCTAATTTCTTGTTACCCCTTTTCAAGCGAAGAATTTTTTTTCTTGAGAATTTATTTTTAAACGTGTCAGCACTCTGGCCCTTTTATCTTGAATTACTTGAAATAATGACTTGCATTCTTTTATTTGTAAAACAGCGTGCAAACTTCATCTTGTTCATGTTTAAGTGGTATTTATCTAGAGGAAAAGAAGGAAATTGAGATTCTCCAATCTCTACTAGGATGGGTTGTACAGCCCCGCTCTTTATCGTTTACAGAATGCCCATCTATTTATCATTCCTGTATTCTGAAGGCTAGTCAGTAACAGGAACGTAAGTAGGGCATTCCGCCTGTCGAGTCTGCTCTGACTTTCGCTTAGATCATAAGTATATAGCCACCTTCCTGTACGATACCCTTTTCTTTCTAAATGTCATTTAGTCTCCAAAAATCTATTGATACATATTCAAAGATTGATTTTACCGTCAATGACGAGTCAATAGTTTTTCTGCTGCTGATCCTTTTTTTTTAACCTTTAAAATGAGTGAGGAAGATGAGCGTCCCGACCGATTTTCATTTTGACGTGAACCTTTGACAGCGGTCGGCCATTTCAACCCCGCCTCCGCGCGGCCTCAAGCTTCCCCGATCCACAACCGTCGTGGATCTGATTGGCAAGACGTCAGGTCCAATTAGGGGAAGGGGTCTCGCCGCAGCGGCGCGGGCCAGGACCAATGGCTGTGGTGCAGAGGCGGGACTTCCTGAGGGGGGGGGCGGTGGGGAGCAGCAGGTCCGGTTGCGGGGCGGCGCGTGCTGGTACTGGGCAGAGGCGGCAAAAACAAGAGGAGAGCGTTGGAGGTACGTATCGGAGCGTGGTGGTCGTTAATAAATTAGAGCAAAAAAAAAATGACCCAAACTCTTTAACCGCAGCATGAGCAAACGAAATTACAAATTAGAGTTGGCTATGATAAAACTTGGGTGAGAATAATTTTTTTTTCAAAAAGCAGCGGTGAAGAATAACTCATGCGTCGTATTTAACCCTAGCAGAGAGGAAAATCAAACCAGACTGAAATTTGAATACCCTGTGTTTTAATGCACGTTAGTAAATCGATGTCAAAGTGCTGTTATAACTCGCAGAATCGGGTGCTAGCGCCGGGGAGCATTGTGGTAAACACCGGTGGGCGATCAGCTCTACTCATCTCAAACATGGCATGCGTCTCGTTTATACAGTGCCCTGACTTCATCGTTTATTTGAGAGATAATCGGTTTAAAGCAATTCCGAAGGGGATTTATGATCTTTTAAAGATGTGGAGATGCTGCACGCTGGCGATTCATTTCCTCGGGCTGTGAATTGCGACATTACTGGCACCTGCGCGCTCTCAAATTTAAACGTTATTGGTTTAAAATGGACTTAGTTAAAAAGTTATTCAAATTGCATGCATTATACTGAGGCACGTTTATAAAACCGAATATCTATTTTAAAGATTTTTATTGGAATTTTTGCGGGGTAATTTAAAAGATTATGACGTACGATTCAAAATATTTTTTACGATTAAGAAATCCCGTGGGCAAGACTGATGTACCAACATAGGCCTTGACAATTAAAAGATTTTAAATGGCCATGCAATCATCATGGTAGTATCTATGCTGACATTTCCCAGTTTAGGATTGCGAAAATATAGATTTTTTTTCAGGTTAAGTGGAGGAGATTATTAATTGACTATTGATATGTGCACGAGTAAAATTTTACAGGAATTGTTTTGACTAGTGGATTCAGAAACGTTGTTCTAATTTAGGCAAGGTGCTCCAACTTTTTGAGAGGAATAGCTTCTAATAGGATGTCTATCTTGGTTGTCCAGTGACCTGAAATGTTGAATGGCGCAATGGTTCCTCTTGCAACGAATCTTAATGAGCAGGTCGATGTGCGTGTGGTCTGACATACACGGCCATAATCAGCCTCTGGGTCATCCCTCATCTTTTAATTATAACGTAGGTGGTCACATCATCCATACACAGTTGATATGGATGGACTTAAACATGTGGCCTGACTACTTAAGGCTAGAACAACTGAAGCAGTATGTGGCAGCAAGATTGATTTGTAGTATCTTCAGTGCTGCGTTGGCTTCAGAACTATTGGGTTAGGAAAAGGAAAGTTAACTAAATGTTAAGGAAACCGGATGATACACAATTCTGATGTTCACTACAAAGGAACTTTGTGCTAATACACTCAATAATGTGGATGCAGTATAGGCCTATTTTGAAAGGATGAGACAAAAGCAAATTGTTGGAAAAACCTCAGTTCTGGCAGCACCTGTGGAGAGAAAGCAGAGTTAATAGTGTGAGTCCAATGACCCTTCTTCAAAACTCAAGTCAGATTTCCAGCATCAGTAGTTTTATTCTATAGGGAAGATTCATTTTGCTCAGTGAAATGAGTGTTAGCACTATATCATGGTTTTCTTTTTCACTTACACTTAAAGGATTACCTTCCACTTGTGCATAACTATCCATTTGCAATTTTTTGAGTATCTGTATATTTTCCTACCAAGGAGCTCTGATTCTTTTTCTAGTGGTGGAGAGGAGGGTGGAACGGATAGGTGGGAGGGAAGATGGACAGGTCGTGAGGGTAGTGCTGAGCTGGAAGATAAGATCTGGGGGTAAGGTGGGGGGAGGGAAATGAGGAAACTGGTGAAGTCCACATTGATGCCAAGGGGTTGAAGAGTTCCATAGTGGAAGATGAGGCGTTCTTCCTTCAGGTGGTGAGGGAGTGGCAGTGGAGGAGGCCCAGGACCTGCATGTCCTCGGCAGAGTGAGAGAGGGAGTTGAAATGTTCAGTCACGGGGCGGTGGGGTTGATTGGTGCAGGTGTCCCAGGGATGTTCTCTGAAGCAGAGGGTAAGTGAGTTTTACTCACAGGAGTGCATTATTGTTGGAACAATACCAGAGGCAATAGCCTAACCCAGGAAAGACCTGTCTCAGAAGTCAATTTGGCAAGTTTAGTTTTCATTGTCTGGTTACAAAGCTCCGCGAGCCCTGCAGCCTGTGGGCGATGAGCACGATGAAGTTGTTGGCAGATATCAAAATGAAAGCATAATTGCTCTTTAATATCACTAATAAATTGAGGACCATTGTCAGAAGACAGGCAGAAAGGAATACCAAAGCAGGAATAATTTCTCTGAGTAAAACATTTTTAACGGTGTTGGAAGTGGGGTAAGCTTCGTTTAGAAAAAAACTTCCACAGTGACCAAAACATACTTATTCTGCTGAAACCTGTTTTGGGAGCAGGGGCACAGTTAAAAGGTCCGAGATGAGCTGGCGGTGAGAAATGGGAGTACCTGAAGACATCAAAAACCCTCTCTTTTTTTCTGGAGCTAAAAAAATCATGCACCATTCTGAAAGCATAGCAGGACTTGGTGTAAATGTTAATATGAAGGCCAGTCCTGAGGGCTCAGGCATGGATCGGGGTAAAACGTTCAGCTTGTTGGACAAGAAAGGGAATCTCAAAAGAAGCTGATTCCAGGACGGAGCCATGGTTATCAACTATCGTGTAGCCTAAGAGGCGAGTACCTATATGGTCAGTAGAAGAACCACCTTCAGTGAACATTTTAATATCAGGGTCTGGGATGGGAGCATTGGAACGAGCTGGATGAATTTGGATGTCCTCATTTGATGAGGAGAAAACAGTCATGATCTGGAGTGGGTAATGGTGATGAGGGATGTGCAAGGAAATCGGCAGGATTAATGGTGGTAGAGTACTTAAAGGTCAGTTGGGTTGTTGAGGAGGTAAATCTCATAATGGTTTTGGTGAGCAGCAGCCAACTGTTGAGTTTGCAATTGTCCTAACAGGGCGATCACTTCATGAGAACTGTAGACGACAATGTCCTGCTGAAGTGTGAGGTTTTCTGCAGACTGTAAACTAAGATAAATAGCAGAATGGATCTGAGTAAAACGGGGATGTCCGAAGGCAAGAGTCAAGTTTAGTAGCGAAATCGGCAACTGGACGGTGTCGATCTCCATGTAGCTGAGTGAGACCTGAGGAAGCACAGTCATCCAGAATAGTGCACTAAAGTTGGAAAGGTCTGTCAGAGAGGGGTCTTCTCAAAGCTAGAACTTGTGACAAGGTTTGTTTTAGTTCGCCTAAGGCTTGCTTTGCTTCTTAGGAGAGCTCGAAGGCCCCTTCGTGGGAAGTAAAAGGTGTCAACATCTTAACGAGGAGAGCAGTGTTCGGGATCCATTGTCGGCAGAAGTTGACCATGCCTAGCCACTAGCGAAGCTTTTTCGCAGTTGTTGGGATTGGGAAGTTGACAATAGGATTGATGTGGCTCTGTTCAAGAGAGCGTGAATCAGCTGACAGAATGAAACCTAGAAACTTTACCTGGCATCGTGCAATTGAGACCTTTTTGAGAGAGACAACACAGCCCAGATGTTTCAGATAGTTGAGGAGGACGACAACATCGGAGCAATTTGACCCTTTATCTAGATGGGTCTACATATTGGATCAGTGCAAACCCACCTGTGAGGGTGAGAGACCACAATTGTTTCTGTAAGACCTGAGAGAAAAAGGTTGGAGAATGTATGAAGCCTTGAGGTAGTTGGGTCCACATCAACTGACTGTCTTCATGAAGAGGCAGAGAGAAAAAAGCATGTTGCAGTGAAAAATTTAGTGTCTGATGGTACTGCGATTAGAATATGAGCTGGATTTGGGACCAGGACATGAAGAGGCTGGACAATAGTGTTGATAGCTCTTAAGTCTTGAACCAGTCTATACTGGTCTGACATGCCAGGTTTTAGGACACCCGTAATTGGAGTGTTACAGGGAGATTGGCAAGGGACCAAGATGCCTTGGCGGAGAAAGTCATCAATCAGAGCAATGAGGCTCGGTATCACCTGTTGTTTCAGCAGGTATTGGCGGATGGATGGTAGAGTAACATTTGGTTTTAGAGCGATCTGAATGGGTTTACAATTCCGTAAGTCCGACATGAGAGGATGTTTCAGCTCGTACATCAGGGTGGACATCCTGACTTTCATGGTGCAGGAGTGTGGCACTGAGAGGTAGGATTTGAGCAATAGAGGATAATCATCCCTCCTTGGATTGTTTGTAGATGATAGCAGTGTGGATCAGCTCTGGTGGTTGCACAGTGGACCAAAGGGCCCAGGTCTTTAGCACGAGAAGGCGGATTGATCTTCTGGGTGATGTGAGGGGCTGGGATATCTGCCTGTTTCCATAGGTGAGTGGGTGTTTGAACGTAATCTGCTTCACCCTCCGGCCTGGTGACCCGTGCCAGGATCTGTATAGTGCATTCAATACCATTAAAATCCCTGAAAAAACGTTCAAGGGATTGGTCTTGGTCTGGCCGACTATAAGTAAGCGCGACATGACTTCCAGAACCTTGGGTGTCAAGGTCAAGTGACTACCATTGGGGTTTAGTGGACACGTACAGTTGGCGTTCACCTGAGTCCTAATCAAGTTGGACAC